>NC_142682.1:12133247-12363247 GCF_964200805.1 Pocillopora damicornis
GCTGTCTGCATTTTGTACTAACAGGTATCCGTGGCACCAATACAGTTTATTTTTGGTTACATTTATTCGCACAACACACATAGTCTACCACAAAATACCTGTGAGTGAGGTAATTCGACATTTTCGTTCTTTCCCACATTAACATTCTTCTCTCCTTTTGTAAGAATGTAGACATCACTCTCAATGTTTCAAGTAATCCACCCACCCTACAAAAAGTAACTCTTGCACGCATAGCATGCCTATGTTTTGAAATAGGTGTATGGCCTTGGCCAGACTTGAGTGCACTATTTCAGTATACTAGTGCGACACCCGTAGTATCACTACACTTGATTCCAAGGATCCAGTACCATCCAGGTATCCCAGTTACCCTGCTCACAGGGTCTAGTTGTAAATTATTCAGAGCTCAGTTGTTCAAAGGGCGCATCACACTATCCAGCGGATGTGTTAGCAAAACTTACTGCGCTATCTACTTGATGCGGAGGATATGAAGAGCATGAAGTGTACGAGACTGTAAATAAAAGAAAGATATATAAACCATGCGCCTTTGGTAAAATGAAAGATCAATGGCTTGGACAATTAAGAAACTGTCTGTTAACCCTAGTTAACCAGACTTAGTAGATACACGAAACACGAATGGATAAGTTTAATCGGAAATGGTACAGCCTAAATGAACAAATCATTGCAGTCAACGACAACGGCTGTCCACACAGATGGAAAAAAATTGCACAACAACTACTACTACTACTACTAATAATAATAATAGTGATAATTAAAATAATGATAATAATAATAATAAATATATGTATTTTTCTAATCCTTACTTCGTATTCTCAACCCCATCCAATTCTTTAGTTGATGGAATAATTACTTGCTTCATCAGATTTTCTTTTTTATCGAACACATTTGAACACTTTGTAGAAAATAACTTAATGAGTTATAAGGAAGAAACTATAACCATGACATCAATCATAATATTTCAGAACTGACGTCGTGTCAACATTCTTCAGAGCCTGAAAGAACTTTCAATAAGCGAATTTTAGAAATTCAGTTTTATGAAACATTCCCCGCTACGATGATTATTCCCGACTTCCATGATGGTGAATCGGTTGTTTTTAGAGAACTGTCGTGAAGTACAGATCGTAAATGTATTAAACTTCTAACCCGCCATTTCTTGGATTTAAAGAATTTTCGGTGAGTCCCAAAAAATTCTTGACAAAACAATTCGTATCGCCTCACGTAAAGACAGCTCAACTAACCTCCTATTCCTATAATTGTGCAAATTAACATCACAGAGGTTTAACAAATAACTGATGACGGTCGAGTTACAGAGCAATTTTCAATTGAGAGTCGAAAGACATCCGAGATTACTTTTGGTTTTGCTTTACTTCGCTCTGTGATTGGTCAAGAACACTTGTGCTATCCTATCAATCAGATGCAAAACTAATACCAATCTCAACTTGGTGACTGGTGTTTTCCCGCTCTTCGGGCAGTTTACTTGTTTTTACCTCGAGCACTCATTGGCTCCTCTTTGTGATAGTTTCTTTGATTCTGATTGGTAGTTCTTCTTGCTTTGGTTTTGGATTTACGACACTCAATTGAAAAGCACTCTAATCAAGTCGGGGATTACTATCTAGACATAAAAACAAATTCCGAGGAATACTCGACAAAGAATGCATGGTTTAGTCAGGAAAATAAATATTCAGATCTTCAAGCCGATCTTCAAGGAAACAAATTTCTTGTGTATTGCCACTTAGTTAAGACAGAACAAAGGACAGGATAGAAAGTGGGCTCTCATGTCCCAGCTGAGATCAAGAAGATGAATATGTGTGAGATAGCACTATCACGGTCACTCACAACAATACTGAGACAGCATTCAGACACAAGTTTTTCTCTTATATCTGCAACCACTTAGTTTGAAGTCTTACAAAAGTTACTTGGAGAAAAAGAAGAAGGAAACTAATACAAACCCAGTCCAGAATATCTACAGAAGTGGACGAATTTTTGTATCCTGTTCTCTGAGCGACTTGACTTTCGTTTAATTTCATCTGCGTAAATGAAACACAAAGCCACTCAAACAACACATCATCACTGACTTCTCCTTTCCATTTTGGAAGGAACATCGGCAAAACTGATACTATCCATAGTAATTTTAAAACAATGTACACCTCGGAAAGAAAATAGATAGGTAACTGGAAATATTGTTAGATACAGAGAACTAGGACTTGGTGGACCAAAAGAATTCTTAAACTGAAAAAAAAAATGTGCCAACACTGTTGCTCCTAAAAGGAAAAATAGTCACCTGTAGGTCGGCTTTATCCTTCGCCCATTTTCTGACGTTATCTGCCAACTACAGAGACAACGCAAGGAAACCGAGAAAACTATATTAGAGAGCTAAGTTTATTACATCTCTGCGCTGTTTTTTTCAGTTTTTTTTAACCAGATATTCATTTTCTGTGTGAGTCTGTCTACCTGCCTGTCTGTCTGTGTTCGTCTGTCTGCCTGTCTGTCCAACTGTCTGTCTGTCTGTCTAACGACCTACCGCCTGCTAACCTGTCATCCAACGTGACTGACCGTCTAACAGACAGTTTAGTGTTACTAACTGAATTAAAAATGTAAATTGGCCATCGTAAAGAGTTAAAAGGCTGACGTTTCAAGCGTTAGCCCTTCGTCAGAGCGACAAGAAACGCTCGAAACGTCAGCCTTTTAACTCTTTACGGTGGCCAATTTACGTTTTCAACTCAGTTGTTAACACTAAATTACCTGCTATACTCTCCCACCGACGCAGCGCCACAGCTTCTTTAGAAACTTACCCCCTTTATTCATTTGTCTATCAGAAAGTTTTCCTGTCTTCCCACCCGAATGACTGATTGGACTTAGCAGAGGATAAAATGGGCAATTCAGTAATAAAACTTTGACCACCTTATGACATGTCAGATAAAGCAAACCTTCACAGGTTTGTGAAGCACACAAGCCTTCTAGAATAAAAAGGTAGTTGAAATGAAAACATCGTTTTCGCTGGGCTGGACTTGTGCAAACAACGAGTTGAAATTATCAACTCATCTTACTAGAAAACCAGACGGTTCCTAACACCCAACACCTAATCACCTCTGAACGTTTGCAATTCTCTCGCACATGCGGGAGATCAGTCGCCATCTTTCTGACAGCTGTTCTGTAGCGACCACCTCCTGCAAATCCCACAAGAAGTACACGATAAAGCTATCCGCAACATTTCTAAATGCTAATGATATTCTCTCAACGTATTGTACAAAGACAGATCTTTTTCTCTTTTCTTCAATTGATTCTTTACAGAACATTCCATACTATCCTTAAAACTGATGGAACTTCAGCACAGATCTTTTTGCTGACAAAAAGAACGACTAAAAGGAGAATTCGGATATTACTGACGTGCTTCCATATCAACGTTAAAACTGGAGAGCTCTGCCTATAGCATTTTAAACTGAACAGTACAGACCAAGCTCTTAAACAAGCGTCAGGGAAAAGAACTCGAAACTTCAGCCTGCCCTCGTCGTCTAAAAAACACATGTGCTTTAATTCCTTAACAATACCGTATATCGAGATACTAGAAAATTTTAATTCGACAGGTCCGGGTCACATGACTCACACGAGATTTTTGCTTAGAAAACTCTTTTGTCGATCGTTTTGTATTTCAACGTGTTTGGACTACGATCACCTGAAGCATTAAAGCGCAAACGCTCGAAATACTTACAGACGCATACACAAGTCGTATTGTTCGCGGCCAATCCACACTAAAAGATGTTATTGAGCGGTAATTTTGAACCGGATTGAGTCGCGAACTGTGTATCCGTTGTAGTTTCTGGTGATTTCTGCTGTTTTAAGCTTGCTTTACCATCACTGTTATTCACATCATCTACTTTTATTACGTTGGTAAAATCTGTACAGACATCACACAAACCAACTCGCGCGCGAGTAAGTAAGAAGAGTATATTGAAGGCTTCAAATTATATAACGATCGATTTTCATCAAGAAATGGGCCAGGAATTTTCCACAATAGTGCAAATACTCGTGAAGGCTGATCGAGGAAAAGCGATTGCGTGACGCTCGGTAAGCTGTAAGATGACATGTTATTATTTACCAGACGTAAAAACTCTTCAGATTCTCAGTCTGCATTTTGTACCCACTCTGCAGTCTCCAGTCTATATTTTGTATCCGGTCTGCTGTCTGCATTTTGTACTAACAAGTATCTGTGGCACCAATACAGTTTATTTTTGGTTACATTTATTCGCACAACACACATAGTCTACCACAAAATACCTGTGTGTGAGGTAATTCGACATTTTCGTTCTTTTCCACGTTAATACTCTACTTTCCTTTTGTAAGAATGTAGACCTCTTACAATACAATGTTTCAAGTAATCCACCCACCCTACAAAAAATAACTCTTGCATACATAGCATGCCTATGTTTTGAAATAGGTGTATGCCCTTGGCCAGACTTGAGCTCACTATTTCAGTATACTAATCCGACACCCGTAGTATCACTACACTTGATTCCAAGGATCCAGTACCATCCAGGTATCCCAGTTACCATGCTCACAGGGTCTAGTTTGGTAATCCACGACAGCAAGGCTGTTGGCATCAAGCTTGCCTCTGACCTTAAAATGAAGGAACTTTTAACATACAACCAGAAAAGAGAAAAGAAAACGACTTCCACATCAAATTCTCATCACTGTAGTAAAAAAACTTAGCGAAAAAAAAAATTGACGTTAGCTCGCCGAAGGAGCTCTAATTTTGACTTGATGTGCCGAGGACTACGGTTTGAGCACTGTGCAATGAAGTCAAAATTACAACTACCGCAGCACGCTATGGTCAATTTTTTTTCATTGATTTCTTTTCTTATCCGCATAACGGACTTCGCCGAAAAGGACGGACTGCTTGTAGTAAACCACAAGGTGGTTTTCCTTTGTTCATTGCTTGCAGGTAGAATGGGAATTTGGAATGTTTGTTTTTGTGGAGGGAGGAAAACTGGAGGATTCGGAGAAAGAACTGTGGAGCAAGGACCATAGCAAACAACAAGCTTAACCCACATGTGACACCGAGTCCAGGAATTGAACCTGGGCCACAGCAGTGGGAGGCCACCCCTCTTACCAAAACAACATCCTTACTCCCTTTTTCCACCGTAATATTGAGCAAGATTACTTGTTGTACATGCGATCTGCCCCTGAGCATGCTAAGTGATGAGAGTTTTTTGTTATATAACCATCTCTGCTCGCGCATTGGCCTCATGAAGACAAAGTTTTATCTCCTCTGTGTTAGTGATCTGCAATATCAGAATAATGTTCAGTTTCCAGTCACTCAGTAGCTTGAGGAAATACAAACCAAAAACATTTAGCAACCAACAGCACAAGCCAAAAGGATCCATAATCCGGCACTGAATCTTGTAAGAGACAGTACAGAAATAAGATATTTTCTTAATAATTCTGTCTCATGCAAAGACCTCATCTAAAAATTAAATTGTACAAACCAAACTAAAGCGGCTGTAGAAGCTAATATATTGACAGACGCAAAGCAAAAAGTTCACAAGTAGAAATGACCTTTTCATTTGAAATCTTTTAAAAAGGCAGAATTAAGAAGCATTTTCCTATATCCCGTGATTGCATCATTAAATTTCGAAGACCTGGCCTTCGGAAGTGTGCACTTATAAGCATGATCTTTGATTCAGTTTAAGAAGCGATGAGTCGTAACCACTTCATCTCAAATTCCTTTACTAAGACACTGAAACACTGGAAATTATATCATAAGATCAAAATACTAACAGAAATTTCCAGAAATCCTTACACGCCTTCTTGTTCTTAAGGAATAATTTTCTCGCTTCACGGTGTCTCAACAACTGTGATCAGTAGTTCACAGGGCGGCGGATAACGCCATCCAATGAAGAAATCGCAATCCAGAGGGTCCCAACATAGATTTGGCGGTATGTGGGATAACGCTTAAAATCGAGGCAGGATTTGGGATATGAGAAATTTCAAAGGTGAGATGCGGGATGAAAATAAGAAGGCGAGACCGAGATATGCTCCGTTTCGAAGGCGGGATAGGGTATGGTCGGGATCATAATTTAGCTCAAGGTACGAGTCACACGACCTGAGAGATATTGAAAATATATTTATTCGTTTTATAAACGGCTTAATTAATGCTCCTGTGTAAACTGGGGTTGACTGACTTCAATTACTCCGTAATACCTCCAGTTTTCTCGTGTTGATAGACACACACGGCTCCATTGTATGTTATAATTTTGCTCTCACAACTATTTCTTCGAGTGAACGTCCCGTTATGTATTATATTATCGGTTCCTTGAAGATTTCTCTTAGCAATGGCCGTTGCTGTATTAAAAGACACTTGCTCATAAGGGTTTCTTTAAGGCTACGAACTGTTGGAATATGTCGGATAATTGGGCAAGACTCGATTGTACTAATGTTTTTCCTGGAAGAGAGCCCGTTTACGTCCTTAAAACTTCACTTCTGAGAGTGTAGTCAAATACGTTTTTCAGAAGGCTTCTCTCTGCCTCTCTCTGCCAGGTTTGTTTTGAACGAATTTTTGTTTTGGAGAATTAGTCCTGAGGAGTCGTAACGCTCCACTATCATCGAAGCCATTTGCTCCAGAGAATGACACGTTGTGTAGAACGTGTACTGGAATGTCTCTGTTGGTTTGAAGAGGGTTCTTTTTCTTCTGACTCCCTGTTGAATCTTTCATCCCTATAGACAGTTATGTCTACGAAAGTAGGTTCTGAAACAGAATAAGCTGTAAATTTGATTGTTGGATCGTTTTTAATTGGTTAAGTTTGTTCAGTGAACTGGTTGACGACATTTCTGTTGGTGTGCAGGGGAGAGATTATGTCTAGCCTTGTAGATGTTTGTGAAAGCTAATGCCTTTTTGGTAACCATGGCGTTTCCGTAAGTTTGAAATTTTGTTCGTTGAATTTGAAAGAGTTCAAGTCTAGGTGCTCTCTCAGTAAAGGGTGAGTGGGGAGGGGGGGGGGGCTACAATGTTCATGCCCTCAGCTTGTGGTATATTTGTGGAACTTTTTTTTTCTTTGAACTTCATTGCTTTGAATGATATCTTAATTGATTTATATTTTATTTGCACTGATTCTTCGATGATTGAAATAGGTAAAGACTTCCAATCAAACGCGCACGCATTTTACTACATAACGTATTTATATTCGTTATTTCGCTATTTGACACGCGTAAGTCATTTTGATTTAACTTTATTTCATGTTCGAGGATCCACCCTTCAGGTACAATAGCTTTATATTAATTGTATTTTTCTTCCCTGTCTCCGATTTCTAATTGTAGATTTCTGTCTTACTTTAGTTTCTGTTTCACTTTGTAACTTTCATATTGTAACACCACGCCTCAAGTATGATCGGAATGTCGTCACGAATCATATAAATTGTAGTTATCTTTGTTTTTTAGAATTATTAAATATTTCAGGAGTCCTCGTGTTGAATCGTGCGTTTGTTTGTACCTTTCATGAATTTAGTTGTATCTTTTATACAGCTATTTCAATTTACGCTGTCGGATCAAAGCCTCAAGCCTACAAGACAAGACCGAAGGGGAATATGGGATCTTAATGACGCGCAAGGCAATACTAATTGTATTTTCAGCCTCCATGTCCATCTCGCGCCGACAACCCCGAAAGCCTAAAATTAATTCTAATCTACCCATACCGCCTTTCGGTCTTGTCCCGTACCCTTGAAGCTTTGATCCGACAACGTAAATTGAAATAGCTGTATATGCATTCTAATGAAGTGCGATCGGCTGAAGAATTTGCTAGTTTTTCTGTCATTACCCCAGTAGGTGGAGTTCTTTTGTCTCTCTTATAAAGACTATAAAAAAAACCGACGAACCACTGATTTTTTTACCCGACTCAATATGCCATTAGCAAGTCTTTGCCTTTCTCCATAATCATACAGGAGAGTACATTATCGATATTGTAAAGGGCTATGATTTGTCCATTAGTTTAAATAAGGCGGTGAGCAAGACCGGGAGCAGTTGTAGCACTCTTTTATATTACCAAGCCAGGAGGAAAAGGTTTCGTTGAGTTATTTTGTGGCGATTTTATAGCTAATATTTCTAAATTTCGAGACCATTACGCGACATCAATTTCACAATAAAACTTGGGCATGGAGAAAAGTTAATCGGTAGACTTAACTAATCATATTTCACGGTTGTTGAAACAAAAACTTACACTTCCCTTGTATCAACATCACCCAGATCCATTTCGGATAAAAAGTAATAATCTCTCTTCAAAATTGTTGTTTTGGACGTCGAACCAACCTTTCACATACATCTTTCCAGCGAGTTGCAATGTTTGCCTTGTGGCGATCCCAGAATATTTGCGCAAACACAAGGATCCGATTACTGGCAACTCTTCACACTCTTTTCCGGGGGTGTAACTCAGGGGGTGAGAGGTGAGAATAGGTGGTAGTGGGTAGGGGGGGGGGGGGGAGGAGTACAATGTGCGATTCACGTGAAGCAAACTCATATTCATCGCCCAGAATTCAGCGACATATCCAGGACTTTCATTGAGACGCTGGCGCTAAATTTAAAAGCTAATTAGAAAATGATTGTCAAACAATAAAGGAAAAGGGCTGAAAATGTCGAGGAAGGCTTACGTTCTCTTCGTTTACGGATAAACTACTTTTCAAATGCTTCTTTTACCATATGGCTTTTAAAGAAGAAAGTTCAATTGAATAGTGCATCATTCTCACTTTGTTCTTGCGCTTTCAGAAGAGGTCGCAAATTTGCCTTGAAAATTGACTATGTTAGCATCCTGCTTGTATGAGAAGTCGATCTCAGCGCACTTTCAGGCGTAATTTATCTTCACTCAATTGCTAGATTTCTCTTTTACCATATGGTTTTTTTATTTGACATTCTAGAAAGCGTCATAGAAATTTTCAAGGGATTCCAAACTTTGGAAGTAGTCGCAAAACGCGAATTTCGAAAACGTTTGCTAAGCATCGTAGTGTTCTATCCAAATTTGTCCTTTGGAGACCCCCACGAGAATACAAGTGACCTATTTTAATATCAAGGTATGTTAAGCTCCGCCTCCGCAAATAATCGCGCACACGCCGCCTAATTAGTATTGAAATTGAGGTGGTAACTAGACAATGCTTAAAAAACTGTAAAAGCTTTTAAGATATGATCGCTGAGATCGCTGCAGAAATATTCAGCAATCGTTACTATCCTATGGAAACCACACTCCTATTATTGTCGCAAGATAGACTCTAGTTCTATCTCGACGATCGTCGCACTCACAAGCCGGTTGTCGGAAGCATCGCTCATATTTTTCTCTACCCATTGAAGCGATTTTAACGAAGTAGATTCTTCATGATACTTTTTTTCTAAATTTTTCTTTTTTCTATTTTCTATTTTCATGATACTAATTTTTATAATTCCGATAACATTTTGAACAACGGGAGTCTGTCAGTCCATATAAGAATTCGCTGCAAACGAATTTGCTAAACGCTTTGTTAAGAGCGTGGCTATTGTTAATTATTGCTATTGTTCACTTCATGTCACCTTGGGATTTACTTTACGCATCCAACCGTTTGATTGACAGCAGCTGAAATCTGCAAAGAGACTCATGTATTCCCAAAGCTTTACCTGCTGACCAATCACAACCGACTAGTTCAGGATATGCAAATTATTATGCTGCCCGCTGGTTAAATGGGCACTGCAAGTACATGTCGCGAAAGACAATAGCATTCTGGGCGATGTGCTCGATACAGTGAGAACTTCAACTTTATTGACTGGTTAAAAGTAAAATAATCTAGGTTTGTATTGCTTTTTTGTGTTGAGACGTGTCAAGATCTTTCAAAGCGAGAATTTGCTTGGAGCAGGTTCATTACAGCCCCGACCAAACGATAAAACATTGTCACATACGCGTAAAAGTGTAAGATCGAAACAAAAAAAAACATAACTTGGACGCACAACATTGTAATTTTGTGGATTAACCAGGGTTAATAATTTGTCATACACCGGGGCTTTGGATGGTTTGTTAATGATACTAAGAGGTTAATGCCGCTATTGCCTGGATACAATTACTAATGTTGCTATTTTCTAGACAAAAGTTGTTCTCTTTAAGATATGAATCGCCAAATTATAAAAAAACTGTAACTGTAAACAAAATAAACTTCAAGAATAATTCATAAATTTACCACACTGGTTTTTCGAAAAACCATGCCCCTGGCTTCTTTACAGTAAATACTGGATTTATTCATTTAGCCATATGCTAACGTAGTATGAAATGGGTAAACAAGTTTTAAAAAATAGATGGATGCCCAGGGATGTTTCCTCCAGCTGGAAAAACAAACTGAGCATGGGCGCATGATCTTTAAGGATTGCAAAAAAAACAAACAAACAAATAAACAAACAAACAAACGCATAAAACGACCACAAAAGGGAAGTGAATGTATTTCAAAGAGAGAGTTTTATCACTTTCTTGATTATAGGTTAGATTGAAGCTATATTTTGCACATTTCACTTTTTCAATTACAACAAAGATGCCATTCTCCCTCTCTTTCGTCAAACTTAAGAAAATTCAAAGTAAAACATTACTAAAAATTATAAAAAAAATTAGCAGGAAAGTCTAATAGTTTTAAAACGAGTAAGAGCGTAACAAGCATAACTATGTGTTAAATCGTATATTAATTGCAAACGATTGAAATCTTTGCCATTGTTTGACAAAACCGCAATCTGAACTGTCTTGAAATAGGCTGATTCTTTTAGGTGAGGGCCGAAAGCTAGCGGTAGAAGTATATTTATTTAATGAAAACAATTCTCCTCTGGTGAATATTTAAGGCCCACTGCTCACGTAAAACCGCCGTTTGGCTAAAACTTCGTGTCATTCAATAACCGGCTCTTTAAGTTTAAAGAATAGTCTAAAATGATAACTTCGCACGGATTGAGTCACATTGTTTGTTTAGCAGTGGTTTCAGTTTTTTTTTGATAAAAAGCATTTCAAATATAAGACACTGAAGTTTGTTTTGGCAATTTCTTAGAATGTTCAAACTCTGTGCGATGTTGTCCGGTTCCATGTCATGGTCCTTTATGAGATGGCCTCCGATCGCCGATCCCGTTTGTGATTCTCAATGCGTTGATTTAAGTGCTGTCATGTGTATTCGACATAAAGTGCATCATACAGATCACACATGAAAAAAGAAAACAGATTAATGACACACAAGGAGCGGTTCCTCTTCCTTCAATCTGATCTCGTTCTTTATCTTTTGACTTGTCTAAACCGGGCTGATTTCGGTACTCATCTAGCAACTGAGATCTGCAAGTCGTCTTCTTTCCGAGTTTGCTGACTTCTCAGTGTTCCTTGTAGGTAGGGTAAACACGATTCTGGGAACTTCTTACTTCTCAGTCGCTTGAGCACGAGATGCATCTAATATCTTTAAATAAATAAAATGAAGGATGGTGGATTGCTTAAGTTTTTCCGGGTGGCGCAACCGAGAAGAGGTCTGGAAATAGTCAGAAATAGTTGCCGACGAGCACCGAGCCGTTATTAGCTTATTTTAAATATTTTTAACGGGCGCTGTTGAAAACAATTCCCAACCGTACATTCATACTTTCATCCATCTGCGTACTTTTCCATTTTAAGGAAAACTTTTTCCATGCCACCCCTTGTGAGTCAGCGATAGGTTGGTGTGACCTGTGTGATGCATATGATGCTGGCTTCGTCGAATACTCATGCCAAATCATTAAGAAACATAAAGTGTCGGCGATTGGAGACCAGCATAGTAAACGACGTGGCATGGAACCGGGTAACATCACGCGAAGTTTTAACATTTTAAGAAAGTGCGATAACAAACTTGACTGTCTTATTTTTGAAATGCTTTTTAACCACCGCTAAACAAACAGTGTGGCTCAAGCACCGGGAAATAATTTTTTACTTTTCTTGTACCTTATAAATATTTTGATTAGTTGTAATTATGCAATTTTAACACACCTTAATGCTTTTTGTATTCACATCCGTTTTTAATACCATTATATTTACACGACAGTTTTTCATAAAAATAACTTGTCATATTTTAATAGACCCTGATAAAGGAAAACGGAGAGGTCGAAACGTCTTTCTATTCATCGCCAGTTTTTATTGTGTATGAACAAGAATATGTCTTTTTCTTACTAAGGAACTCGTTATACCCGAATATTTGCATTGGAAACAGTGAAGGAAGCTGGTGGTTACAACTCTTCGGGCCGGTTATTTAAACAATGTTTAGCTGAGGTTTAACAAAACCGCGTTCTAAACTATCTTGGATTAAGCTGAATCTTTTATCTGCACATTCGATTTGTGACCAGCGTCGAGAGGGCCGAAAGGTAACAGTGAAGAGCATCTATTTCTTAAAACAACCCTCCTATAGAGATTACGTAAGGCCCTCTGATTGCATAAAACAGCGGTTTGGGTCAAACCTCGTGTAAATAACCGGCCCCTTGTGTTTCTCTTTACTTCTGTAACAGATTGAAAATAATACCACTATGCACTATGTACTTCAACTAGAATCTATTTTCTCTTCATCCGTTTGGTAAGTTTCGCATTTTTCCTCTTTAATTCATAATAACCAAAGTCTCTACAACTACTTTTTTAATTAGATGATATAACCTGACGAACCAACTCTATTGTCTCAATTGGAGGTTTTAATTCGCCGATCAGGACTGACGGAGAAATCGAAGGGATAGACAATCTGGCGAGCGCAAAACAGGGTTAAAATCGTCAAAGAAACGTCACGAATTCTCATGGGTAACGGATTCTTCAGCCGGTGTACTTTGCTGCCATGGATACGACTGTCCTGGAGGTGGAAACTGTGGAATCTGTTCCTTACCAGGGTAGGGTGGTGGCGATTCTAATGGGTATGGATAATCTGGGGGTGGCATATCTGCGTTTGTTGAAACTGGAGCGTAACTTACTTGAGGGGTTGTGGTGTCAACTGGATGAGACCGAGTACGGCGTGATACTGGAGCCATTGCAATTCTCTCCGCTGCCTCTCTGTTTCGCTTTCTACTTCGTTTAGCCAAGCAAACGAAAAGGGAAATCAGTGCAACAAACACTATTACAGTTACAATAATGGCTGTCATCAAAGCAGAAGACTCTAAAGAGAAAGAGAGAGACAAAAGTCAAACAAGCAGAGTTATCTGAAGCTAGGGATCGTTTCCACGAGGCTTTGCAAAGATAGTCGTGTTGATGGTGCATGGGATGTACTACAAAAAATTCAACCTCTAATTTTTAAAACAAAGGTAGACAACCTGAACTTGATACGGCCTTGAAGGTGGCTTTGAACCCTCTGTGTGGTTTTCTACCCGCATAATCCGGGTCAGAGTAGAACTGAACCCGCATATAACGATTACGGTGACTTGAACGAACGTTTTCGGGAATTGTAGTTCCACAGTATCTTCCCAAATATGTGCCAGAAAATGGCAATCCATCTTCAACTTCTACATAATCTCTGCAACCAGGATCCAACTGAAATCTCTCGAATATGAGTTCAACGCGTTGTCCCTCGGGTACAGTGATGAGCCACTCACAAAATAAACCCGGTGGGTAATAAGTCAACGGACTCTCTAGAACCCCTTCTGATCCGGTCAACTTCAAATCCTGGTTGTGGTCATTATCCGAGTAACACAACTCGTAGGAATTTACAGCTTTAGTTTTCGCTACGGAGTCAAATAAGGGAAAACAATCTTTAAGAAATTCCTTGAGGTGATCCCAAGGGGTAAGGAGTGGGGAGTTGGCTACGGAGAGATTCAGGTGCGGTTGTTCCACCGAGCCTATCAAAATCTGACAAGAAAATGTAAATGTTTATGGCATGATGGCGGCTAAAAGACATCGGAAAGCCATGCTTGACAAAATGAGACACCATTTTTAGAACATGATTTAACAAGTTGTGAATGCCTTACGTGAAGATCATCATAAGTTCGAAACCAGTTGAAATTGCGTCAGTTATCGCTCACTCTACCTGACTTTTAAGTTATCACTCAGAAGTTACATAGCATAAAAAATCACAACCAAATTCAATGGTCACAAAAATATCTCCAAATTTCATCGGTCTTCCCTCATTTTGCCCTGCTATTGGTCAAGGAATATGGCGCCTTTATCTAAACCAATCAGATGCAAAAGTAATGCCCAAGTTTGAGGTCGTTTACACAAGAATATATCGTTGACAAAGTATTTTTACTTTTACGTTGTTTCTGATTTGCTTTTGTGACTAAATGTACTTTGGTCTTGCAATCAGGAAACTCGATCCACGCCTATCCTGCTGTCGTACCCAGATAGGTCGTTCTTCTCTCCTCGACAAACCCTTTCACGAGTACGTCGGATTTACATGTATGTCTGTCTATCTGTCCGTCTGTCAGTCGGTTAGTCAGTCAGTAAAAAAGAAAGTAAGTACGTATGTAAAATACTTTATTTTGATGGGGAAGTACATAACAGTTTTGTTTTATTCACTCTGTTTCACTCGTGCTGATAACCTCTGAGGTATTGTCAAACAACACCCTGACAAATCAGTCGTGATGAAGGACGCTTTTCATGTTTGCCTTGAAATTGCCTTCTCTACGACCCAATTGTAAAATGTCTTGAGACAAAATTTCTTTAGCTGACTGGAAATGAGGGATGTTACCAATGAGTGGCAAGGTGTTTAAGGGGAGACACCGACTTCCCCGAAAACGAAGAAATAGGAATGCTTTCACTTACTTGTTGGTTCATGAAGCGCTGTAAATGTTGCTTTGAATCCCCTGAAAGATGATCTGATTGGACCAGACCTGAAAAGAACCATCATGTAACGACCGGTAGAGGAGATGTTATCGGGGGTACCGGAACCACACATTTTTCCTTCGCTCTTACCGTCGATGTAGTTTCCATCGACAACTTCTACATAATCTGCATTACATCCTCCATCATGACGCATTTGAAAGGTGTCAAAGCTGAGTTTCACAAAATACCCTTCTGGTACAGTTATGAGCCAATTACAGCTGGAGTGAGAGAGATACCCTTCTCCTCCCTCTGGGCTTTGAAGAGTTCCACTGTAACCAGATAATTTCAGGTTGTTGTTGTAAATGTTGCCCGGAAAACATCTCTGCTCGGAACTTCCGGCTGGGAAGAAAGATGTATCACACAATTTAACCCACCATTTTTCAGGGATGTGTTTGGCAGGTATCCGGTTAGATCGCTCCAACAAAAAGTTAGATCGCTCCATTAAATAAGTTACTTCGCTATCAACATTAGGTACTTAGCTCCATGTTGTAATGTGAGGTATTACTAAGCAATGATCTTTAAAGTTCATAGGTGATGATGTGTCTTGCGACGATTCGAGTACATTGTATTCACTCTGTCCTTCCGATTAGCCACCTATATATATATATATATATATATAGGTGGCTAGATGTATAGCGATGATGGAATAAATGATCGTGGTTACACTTCGTGAAGCCGTTACATGAATCTTTATTTGTTCTTTCTGCGTAGCTCGGATTTATTTCAAGCGCGCGCGAGCGATATTAATCGATTGTTAAGTAAGATATACACGTCATTTAATGAATTATCAATTTAGATAGCTTAGTTTTGCTACCCTTACCTTAGTTTTCTATATGAAGCGAAGTAACTTATGTTGGGAGCGAAGTAAGTTATTTGATGGAGCGATCTAACTTTCGAGTGGAGTGATCTAACTTTCGAGTGGAGTGATCTAACTAAGAGCGATCTAACCATGGTGCGATCTCACCGTAATTTGTTTGACAGGCTCTCTACAGAGTTTAAACTCTTTTGAGCTTTAACATACTCATATGAATACTAGGGCCCGACTGGCGACACAAAGGTGATAACGAAATATCATTTTTTTGACAAAGTGGTACAGCGTCGTCAGCGATTCAAGTTAATCAGCACATATTTGATAAATTCAAAGTAAAAAAGGGAATACAAAGATACTCTGGAAGCAGTCTTGGTCCAGGGCGATGGACTAAATTCAGGTATACTAGAAAACTTCGAAGCAACCAAGCTTAAAAAAAAATTTATATAAAATTATAAAATTTAACTGAAAGAAAGGTTCTATACCCCTACAAACTCAGCTACCTTATTAAACAATGTGTAATGGTTCGTACTAAGTAGGGACTCCTGTGGGCAGTACAATAATTATCTTTCAAAAGATTTACTTGAGCCCACTATGGACTATATACTATGCACTATATCTTATTTTACCACTGACACACACGCACTGCTGCCTCTAAGTCTTCTTGAAATGAATAATCTTCCACAGTAGCTCTCTCTCCCTCTCGGTATAGCTTTCCAGACAGTCGGGCACTCCCAACGAGAACAACTACTACTACTACTGAACGACTGAGTCCTTAGATACATTTACAGGGTATTCTAGGACATTTCCAAAGCTTGCAACACAACTGTTTTGGAAGTCTTACATCATAACTACATAACCTAATATATTGTTCTCGAAAGTTCCATGGTATGACAGTAGAAAGGTCATATATGCGTGTAAGCGTGACTAGGCATTCTAGAAATTTCTAGAAACGTATTTTTCTAGTCACTATCCATAACACCTTACCGTGCTAGTTTGCAATTCGAGCAAAAGAGTCTTTAGGAACACAAAGTGTTGGAGATGTCATGATCAGTGGTACTTCAAGCCTTTTCCCTTTCATTTTCCAATGATAGCTGACTCTGAACTTACCTATTTAAACCCAAAGTTGATGTGGAAGGCGCACCTAAGCACCAGGCAAGCGAGGATCAGCGATAAATCCAACTTTGCTCTTACTTTTTCACAACAAATTAAATACATTGAACAAGCTAACGAAAAAGCTTTACTCTTAAAAATCATTGGCCTGTTGATAAATAAAATCATAATGTACTTACGCGGATCCACAGTTTCAAAATGTGCTTTAAATCCAGTACTATACCAAGAGGCCAGACTAGAATGAAACTTTATCCGCATGTACCTCCCACTCGAATACACCGCTGACTCACTACTAAACAAGTTGTATCCGTGGTAAACAGCTACCTCTTCACTCGACGACTTACGCCCATCAAGTATTCGCACGTTGTCCTCCCGATTAAGATCAAATTTATCAAATGTTAGCTCCACTCTTTTGTTAGCAGGAGCGGAAATCACCCAAATACAGGTGACATTTTTCGGATAAGGAGTAGGATAGAATGGGGAGAAGAGGGTACCAGAGGAACCAGTGAGGCGAATACGCTCAACATTCCCTTCTGACGATTGGCATACTCCAAAGGCTTCCTCTGCAAATGAATGCAACAATAACAACGTTGCAGCTCGATCTCAGACATTTATTTGGAATCCTTGTTGATATTTATCAACCTCACCCTTCTTTATTCTGTTAGAGGTCTTTGGTGCTCCCCTCCAAGAAACAATTGATAAAGAGCTGACTGCTTCTATAATATATTTTTTCTTCTTCACCAAAATATGCAAGACATAGAAAAGTGACCCTTTTCACTGATCTTGATTTTATGAATAATGCCATCAGACTTCCCCCTAATCCCTGCAGTACATTTTCAACACCTGTAAGGCTTCAACAGTCAAATCCCGGAAAGACAAACTCCGCAAACTTATGCAAAAGGTAAACTTAAACAATCCCGTTTCTAAGCCCCTTAGGCCAACTGAGTTTCGGAGTAAACCCAAGAATGCCCAAATAACGTTACCTCTGACCACGGCTGAAAACTTTAAACTAAAACTGCCTGCTTCCAATGAATATTTTTCTTCCACAGAAAAATCAACAAACATGTAGCGTCCTGTGGAATAAATCACATCAGGATGGACCGTTCCGGTATATGATTTTCCAAGACGCTTTGATGTTGAATTGATACCATCATGAAAAGTGAGTTTATCATAATATTTTTGCAGATTGAAGTAATCAAATGTAACTTTCAATACGTATGCTCCACCAGTGGAAAGATCATCTGGTGCTTTAAGTATCCATCTGCACCTCCATGGCAACAAACTGGCAGGAGCCAAAAGTGGATAGCCTGGACTCGTCAGTGTCTTCTCATCTGATACAGAAGCAGTAAGTGCTTCACCGTAGTAAGGACAAACTAAAAAGTACAAATACAACGAATGGTTTGAACCCAGGAGTAACACTCTGGGCGAGAGAAGTCCTGAGAGGGACCATTGTTGATAATACTAACTGACGTTTCAGAGTGCAATGCTGTAACCCAATGAATGAAAGTCTCTGGAAAGCTGGTTCACTAACTTAGAACAGAATCACTCGCCAAATGTCAAGGACTACACCACAAACAAACTCAACAGAACGACCTAATATTACTTATAGAACGAAACTGACCAATCATATCAGCCTTACGCAATTTGAGTCTTACAGCCAATAAGACCACGGCAAAATCGATCAATCAGTTCACAAGAACCAGACTTATGAAACTCAACAGACAACAATTCTTTACTTGGTTCTAATGAGGGCTTCCGCTACGGTGGTGAAATCTCTCTAGAGAGAGGAGAAAACCACCCGAACATCAGCATGAAAGTAGGGCAAATAAAAGGAATTTTCCCTTAAGAAAAAGATCTCGTTTAAGAAAAAAATAAGGTGCTTTGAGAAGAAAAATTCTTGACTCAATATTTTGATCTTGATATAAAAAAAAACCAAAAAAACTGGCCTCCTTCATCCACAATGGCTTAATTTCCACGGTTGCACACTTGTTGACTTACTGAGTTTATTCTCTGCAGTGAAAGTAGCCTTAAACCCTTTGTGATAAGAGGAGGAGGAGAAATCTGATCTGAATCGCACCAGCATGTACCGACTTCTCGAGCGGATTATCCCTGGATTTGTCAGACCACACAACTTTCCACTACCCTTACTATCACTTCTGTTCCCTTCAAGTACCTCTACATAATCACCATAGCAATACCATAAAGGCGAACCACCAGCCACATAATCCATATCAAATAGATCAAAGCTGAGTTTTACAATGTTCCCTTCTGGTACAGTAATGAACCAATCACAGCTCATTTCTGGGTAATATTGAAAGTGATAAGGATCTCTTGGACTCTCAAACGTTCCATTAAGGCCACTTAATTTGAGGTTGTTGTTGTTAGTGTTCCCTGGCAAACATGTGTTGTTGGGACTTGCAGCTGTGAAGAGATCATGCACATTTCCTGTAAAGAACTTTATCTTTATAATGTGTTTTGTCCTTTTAAATTAGATCCACTTGAGATTTTGTGTATTTAAGGTCTTTTCAACTCAGGCATATGGGACCCATACAGTACCTTTACATACCAACAAGTTTCTATATCATCCCTTGAAGAAAAAATTAATAATATCAGTTTCTTCCTTCCCCATTCAAGCATACATCTCCAATACTTTTGAAATTCAATGCTTGCAATCCATATCACAAAATGACTTTAAGAAGCTTGGGGCAAAACTGAAAAACTGAAAAACCTAACAGGATGGTACAAAAACTCTATCATAGTAATTTTTCATTCGACAGACTCAACAGTAAATATGACCATACTATCACAGTGAAAATTAAAGAACAGGCAACCCTGGACAAAATTTGTCTTTTGGGTTTATTTAATAAACCCAAAAGACCTACTGCCTCCTGCACAACCAAAGAAGTTACAAAATAGCACTAACAAACCTACACAAACTCAGGCCTCAGCAGACCAGTTGCTGGTCATTAAAATAGGTCTAGAGCTCCTAACCTTTGTTCTAGAAAGACTAGCAGATTTCTGTTTTTATCTTATTCCTCTTACATCTAATAAGAGGTTAGAATGTAAAGAAGAGGGCATCCTTACAGAACCAGTGAGCTATAAACAAATCTTGAATTAAACACTCTCTTATATTCCATTATATTCATTACTATTCTTATCATTTATTCTCTGTTTTTAATATGAAGATACTCAGGCACTGACTGATATGTAAGGTAATAAGTATTATTAGTGGGGTTGATAACATAAATTGAACACCATAAAGAGTTTCAAAACTGATGTTTTGAGCATTAGCCCTCCATCAGGGTGTTAGCCCTTCACTTCGAGGAATGGGTAACAATCAAAATGTCAGCTTTCAAACTCTTTACCATGGCCAATTTATGTTATCAACTCAGATGATACCATGTTAAACTCTCCCACCAACCCAGCACCACAGTTTCTTTAGAAACTTATCCCCTTTATTCATGGACTGATATGTATCCTATAGTGCTGATACCAGAGTTCCACTTATTCATCACAGCTTTACTAGTAAATGCAACAATCAAATGAATTTAATTAATGTCACTTACTAGTATTTTGTGCAAATGTAGTCTTGATTGCTGCCCATGATAACAAGAACAGACCTGAATAGGTATGAAATAGAAATGCACTTTTAATCAGCAGCAACTAAAGAACAACTCTGCAATTAGATTGGCTACTAATATAGAACATACACTGTATGAACACATTAAATGCAATCAAGTTTTTGTTTCATTTTTACCCATTTACCAGACTAAGTATTTGTTATTTATTTTAAAGAGGATTCATTTGATAACAGAGTCTGCCTAAGTAGCATGGACACAAGGGCATATATAGCTGACACTCCTAACTCTCAATTTTTTTTAAATAAAAAACCAACAAACATCAGAACTCTGATCATAGAGCTCTTGTTGCCAAGGAAATTGCATCTTGTTCCCAACAAAGTTAAGTCATGATAATGGGATGGTCAATAAAATTTATTTGCAAAATAAGGAAATAACATAATTATTATTATTTTGTTTATGCACAAAAGTAGGGTATAAAATGGAGTTGGCCATACAGTAGGGTTATAAACTAAACAGGCTTATCAGTCATATACTTGTAAATACTATGCATACAGTTGAACCTGAATAAAGCAGCACTGTATTAAGCAGTCACCCAATATTAAGTGGTCGGTAGTCAAAGTCCCAGAATTCTTTTCCCTAAAACACCTCAATTTTCACCTCTAATAACTCTCTACCTCCCATGAGTGACTAAGAGAGAATTTCCCCTTACATCTGTACAATATCAAGCATAGAAGTGATCAGAATGAAATAAAATATAAATCAGGGGATTATTAGTTGATCCAATATCAAATTCTCCAAATTGACATCATAAGAATTGTAAAGCAGACCAGACAGCAAGGAGAATTACTAATGAGATCTTGGGAGTTAAAGGGTTAAACAGTCACTTCTATTAAGCAATCATAATCACCCTTAACTGAGTCCTAGCTGCTTGGCTGGATGTTCCCTTAAACCAGAACCAATCAAATAAAACTAAGAAAAAGCTTTCCAGTATATTTTGTCCATGTTTATCTCCAGAAATCAACGCCAGTAGTATTTGTGAGCAAGTTTCATACATCAAATAGTCACATGTGTCATAAAATGATGTTTTTTACAATACCCCTATTCTGTAGAACCTGTATAAAATGGTCAGCTTGCAGGAAGTGATCACCATGCCATACCCTGGGGGTGACTGCTAATAAGGGAATAACATGACTTTTTGAGGGAATATTGTTTATTTGTGCCCGCGTAGTGTCATTTGCGGCCCGAGCGCAAAATGACACTACAAGGGCGCAAATAAACAATATTCCCGAAAAAAGTCATGTCATTATCATTATTATCAATAAACAAGGCCAAATGATATCAAGAATGCGAGTTTTAATAATACAAGCTAAGTGAATGATGAATTCAAAGTCACTTCACAGCTCGAATACCAGTTAGAGTACTTGGTGTTAGTGGTTGGCCTTTTTCCGATTTAACTTCAGCATAGAATTTCCGCAGTAATTCATTTAGCTCAACCGGTGTTACACAATTGAAGTCAACTTTCAGCTTTCATTTGTTGCACCATTTCTCGAATTTTTTGATCCCCCACGAAGTGGCTCTCTTTGTATTTTCCGCTTGACCTTTTGCTTCTAATTTGTCCAAATCTTCTAGCTCCAAATCTGAGTTTTGACTGCTAATTTCTTCCATTACCTCAGTTTTCGCTCGAAGACGATTCGACGACTGAAAAAACTGCAGTTCAAAACCGGAGTTTCACAAATGAATGGTTTTCCCGCGTCAACACTAGGCTTACTCTAATTGGTTAAAATCCATCGGATGATGAAGCAAGAACCAATCAGCTGTAGGGCTGATAATGCATTAGCAGCCCGCTGTCAGTCTTTTGCGGCCCGCTGAGCGTGTGTTTTGAAGAGGCCGATTTTCTATTTGGCCGCATATATTGATAATAATACAGGTTTGACTTTAAAAGGAAATCACATAATTAGTAATTCATAGTAGAACTGTCAAGAATGAAAGTTGGGAACAGTCTTAAGTGACATAGGTAAATGATTTCCAAAACACTGTGCTTATGAAGATTTTTTATGTAACGTGTTACAACAGGTGTCATTAAAGCATCAGCTGTTTAACCATAATGGAACACTGACATTCTACAAATTATTACATAATAAGCTCAGTTATGCACACCTTCTGATTGATTCTCACCTATGATCTATTGGAGGACAGACATATAGATGACATCATCATTAAAACTTTTTTTAATTCTTTGTTATATAAAACAAAGATTCTAAGTTACCATGCGTCTTTTCAGTAATAGCTAGATCACAGCAGATGTCAAGATGTGGTAAGAAAATTAGTGACACACTCGGCTGCGCTTCATGTGCCACTTTTTTGATCTTACCACATTTTGACATCATCTGTGATCTGTTACTGAACAGACAAAGGGCAACTTGGAATCTATTTGTTAAATTAAGAGCAACTTAGGAATAATTAATCAATCAGGTGAAAGTAGTATAGGAAAATGGACTAAAAATGCATTACTATTATAATGAGTGGGTACTTGAGAGCACTGGATATTGGACCTTGAAATACATGAACTAGCTGCTGAGAGTGTCAAATTAAATTTGCATTCTCAGCTGAACACTCCACATGCTAAGCATTGTAATAAACCATTATAGTGTACTTAAACTGATCTGTCGAAAATTTTATTCCCTGTCTTCTTTAATGCAAGCCAAAAGCCTAAACTGTGTACTAAGATGATGCTGTTCTGTTTTCTTATGTTGCATGCGATGAACGATGGTTTTCAATATCTAAATTTAAATTTTCTAGCCTTTCGAATATTCGAAAAGCTAGAAAATTTGAATTTCATTAATGAAGATCTGAAAATGCAGCTCACGTGAAATGATCAACATCGTTTTCTTTGATATTAAACAAGACCTATACGGCGACTCATTCTCGTAGACGAGTGTCGGTCGTTTCGCAAACGATTCGTTTCGCCAACGGCCGTTTCGCCAACGGCCGTTTCGCCAACGTCTCTGGTCAGTTCACAAACTTGTGGATGTCAGTTCGCAAACGTTTAGAAGTCAGTTTGCAAACGTTTTAAACATTTATATGGGAAGAAGTCAGTTCACACACTTTGTAGATGTGAGATATCAACGTTTGAGCTTACAGACTAACTCTCCAGCATAAGTCATACAGTCTTGTGGTTGATTTTGCTCTATCACAGCGTTTGTGTTTTGCATGTACAGTAGCTGTAATCCGCAAATCAATCTACCGTTATGAAACAGGACTTACTGTTGTTGTGTTCTATCAGGAAGCTTTGCTCTTTAAGGGAAGGTCCACTCACTCTCAAGACACGGGATAAAAACTGTCCATTTGACTATGAAATATACTTTAGCGAGAAATAAGCGCTGAGATTTCACATCCAATAATTTACGCATACAACGTGTCAGTTATGTAGTATTCTGAATCATATAACTCATTAATCCCAGTTTGACATGTAATGTTTAAAGCGTTTGCGAACTGACTTCTAAACGTTCGCGAACTGACTTCTACACGTTTGCGAATTGAGCACAGACGTTTGCGAAACTACCGTTGGCGAAACGACCGGTCACCCTCGTAAACGAAGGCGTACAGTTGTGAATACATGAGTAAGTACATAAGTTGTATTCGTCTGAAAGTCAAATTCTAAAACCTCATGTCACGAAATAGTTCTCGCTAAAAATTATCACAATGTATGATGGAATAAAAATATAAGTCTTAACAGGAAACAAATAAAAAAAAATTACCTAATATTTCCACGAGGCGCATGATCTTCCGGTGGAAAACAAGTTATTTAGAGTCTGAACGAGGTTCCGGGCGAACAGAGCAGAATGTTTGTCACAAATCCTCACAGGCTTCAATCCATCCCGTGGGGGGATGAGCGAGGTGAGCGAAGATATCCTTCCCCCCCCCCCCCACCACAAAATAATAGCGACTGACATAGGCGTTCAACCGAGTCGTCTATCTAGTTCAAGGTTCATTTAGTTCAAAATAATTTAAGAACTCTAGAAATTTTCAGCAAGGTTAAAGGACTAATCGTGGAATGGGACATAACCCATGCGTCGGCTTGTTTTTCCTTGAGGCTTGTGGCAGGCCCACGGTAAGGTTTGCCAAGCGTTTCTCATCTTCGACAAACTCTTGAATTGTTTGACATTTTTCGTAGTTCAGCGATGAAAGAGTTGTCAGTAGTCGAATCCTTGTGTTTACGCAAAGTTTTTCCACGTAAAAATACACGAGAGGTTAGAGATCATCGCTTTTCGCCGCCATTTTATCATAAATGGATTCGGGTAATGTGGATACGAGGGAGGGGTACGGGTTTGTGTTATAAACCATGAAATATCCGATAAAATCTACCTATTAACCTCACCTTGCGTAAGGTTTATTATGAAATTGACTTCGAGCAATGGTCTCGAAATACCACAGAATTAACTTTAAACCTTTGAGAAATAACTCATAACAATCTTATTGTTGTATTGATGCGTGTACAGCCTGTTTTCGTACTAGTTAAAGTTTTCGATGAACAAATTACGTCATCAAAGGAGAGAAGTCGTTGTCAGCGGAAATGGAAATTGTTTTTACCCAGCCGTTGCTCTTCGGTGGAATGAAACAAGACATGAGAAACACGAGGAGATCAGTAGGTCGAGTTCCAGGTTGTTTCAGAAAAACTCAAAATCAGTGATTTCTTCGGGTGGTCTAACTGACTGGAAAAACTGGATCAAGTATCACTGGATCACCGGATCAAGGATCACCGGATCAAGGATCAAGGATCACCAGACCAAGGATCAAGGATCGGTTCAAAATGAATCAAATGAGTTAAATAAGTTAATAGGCATGGTTGATTGCTCATCTACGTGACGCAGTCAAGATCTCTCTCTGTTGACAGACAGGTGTTGTTTTTCTAGCCCTTCTCCCGCAGGCTTGAGTCGATTGTGCTCGTAAAACTGGCATATTATGCTCAAAATTTACGAAATTTAAGCCCGAGTTATGCTCGTTTCTCTAAATTATGCTCCTGGCATCAAAATTATGCTACTTGATTTTTAAGCAAAATAAAGGCAGAGCACCGGGGTAAACACAAAACAAACAGCAACTGATTACTTATCTGGTAACTGCAGCCCATTATTTTAATGAACCAATTATCAAACATTGTATCGTTGCATGTTTCCCCTGCATTTGTTCCTCAGAATCGATAAACATGCTGCTCATCATTTTTCAATCAATGGAGCTTCTTAAGTCAAAGCAAGGATGCAGAGTAATACGCTTATCAGCGTTTATTGCACTGAAGCATAACACAAGCCCGAACATAATCTCCTAGAGCATGGTCTTGCGAATCGTTGAAAGAGGAGTTAATTAATGAGACGTTGCCTGAAGAACTAAAAGTGTTCGACGAGGTGGACGCCATCTTTTATCTTGGATCCCAGTCAACTCGCTAGCGAGTCGCACGAGAAGGGCCTAAAACCAACAAACGTTAGAACGACCGCAGTGAATTCACCGTAGGCGCAATTCATTATTAGCAACAACATTCTAGAAACATAATTCAGTTAAAAGAAGTATATTCAATAAAAAATTACGAAAATTGTTCACATCGTGGAAATAAAAATGCAGATTATGCCGGCAGTGCTTTTCTTTGAAAAAAGGTAAAAATTATGCTCGTTTTGTCAAATTATGCTAAAAATTATGCTGGCACAATCGACTCAAGCCTAGCAATCAGTCATGCCTATTAATTTATTTAATTTATTTGATTTATTTTGAACTGATCCTTGATCCTTGATGCTTGATCCTTGATCCGGCAATCCATAGATCCGTAAATCCTTGATCCTATTTTTCCAGGAGCCCATATAAACATCCCAAAATGATTACCGACGCGGTCACCGGCACGTAGTTTAAATCAAACTTTTCCTCGCAGAAATATCTCAATGGGTGTGATCTGAATATTATGGAAGCTTTGAGGAAAATATTTTTTCTTTGAAACGAGAGCATTTTACTTCAGACCTCTTTTCCCTTTACAGGGAAAAGAGGCCTGAAGTGAGCCCGTTATTTACACGAGGTCTAACCCAAACCACGCAATCAGTGGGCTTCAGGCTTTATAAGAGGGCCTATTTAATTAAATAAATTTTCTTCCACTATTAAATAGCTTTCGGCCCTCTTAACGCTGTTCACAATATTGAATGTTCCGATAAAAGGTTCAGCTAAATTGAGGATCGTTCAGGATGCAGTTTTTATAACCAACGACTAAACTTTGTTTAGATAATGAGACCTCAGAGTTTCGTATTGTGTTTTCGAAAACAGTCACCAAACAAGCGTTTATATTTTCTCGGAAGGAGAAAAAAAAAAGATATTTTCGGGAAAATTGAAATGGAAGAGTGGCCTAGAGTTCAATAAGTGATTAAATCAGTGTCATCACCCTATAATGAAAGTCATTTTCGTTGAATCAGTTGCTTCGGTTTTACGTGCAAATTTCAAATGAATTTGCAAATCGGAAAATTTATGAAGTGGAAGAGTGCACTAACTACTACACTTTAAGAAGATCATAGGACAGAGAACTTTACAAAGCCAGTTTTATCCTGTGACGCGGGCGATAATTTCTGGACCTAAACGTGTGGGGGACGCTGCTCCGCTGTCTATGACCTTCGCTGCTAAGATCATCTATTGCTGTCAGAGAGCTCTTGAAAATCAGCGTGATCTCCTCTTCCCCCTGAATAGGAAATGTTTATGTACGTAACCTGCGGTAAAAAGAAATCAATATATCACCATATATCACGCGGCTTTCCTGAGTTATTTAATAAGTAACACAAAGTAAACTCCTCCTTTATTCATTCTGTAGAAGTCTTAACCGGCCGGATGACTCAGCTTACAGTGTTAGCTTTAATTGCCGAGTAACTTATCAAAATAATTTCAGTTCGTGGGGAAAAAAATCCGTGGGGAAAAGGGATTGTAAACCGCCGGTTCGTAATCTCTTGGTGGGGATCAGGAGTGCTGATAAATTTTTATTTTAGAGTTTTGTGGCTTTCCTAACTGCCTAAATGTGAGGAAAAGCTACAGACTGGGCATAACATATGCCACTTAGAGTGATTAGGGGGATTAAAATGTCTAGCGACTGGTTTGGATGCGTCTTTGTCATTCCCCTCTACGTCACGGAGGTGCTCTCGGGATGGGTCACCAATTCGTCTTCCTGTTTCGCCGATATATATCTTTTTGCAATAAATGTAAGGGTTCTCATTGGCTACTTATGATGTCTGTCTTATTCTATTAATGGTTGCGATAACATTGGTGTTGGTTCTTGGTCGACTATAATGCCAGCTCTAGAGTTTTTTACTTGTAATTTATCCATACCGTGGTCTCGTACAAGATCGAGTGAAGTTTCGAATGGAGTTCTTTAAAAGTTGGGCGATCTTTTGGTTTCTCTTGCCAGCACTCTAGCATAATGTCATACCTAAAGAGGACGCAATGAAAGTAGAGGGGTTGCGTATTGAAGTAACATGTCACCTCTTATGACTAAACATGAAAAAGGTTGCATAGGTTTCTAACACCTAAAAGCCTAAAATTGTTTCTAACAACAGGCCTTAGGCGACACTTCAAAAACTAGAGATAATAGGCAATAACAAAGCGCTTGGTTTAAGAAGATTTAAATGATCGAACAACCAATAGGATATTAAAGTGCTTCATTCCATTTTCATGTTACCAGCCTTGAAATCTGCCCGTTTTTAATTGTTATGTAAAAAAAGAGAACATTCTTTGTAGCTTTGACTTGCAGCATAAATAATCACTTCTTGAGGCTCTTTGTCAAACACAGGACAAAACCTGGGGCACGTTAGTTACAAAAACAACCCCCAGTCATGGTACAAAGCCTGCAGCTACAATGCTTGGAACCTAAAACCTCCCCTATTAATTAAATAACTTACAGTTGTTTAGAGCAGTGAGGTGGTTTCTCAAGTCTCGTTCCATCCTGTAGCAAGCTACAAAGTTGTACAATGCCTGTAATTCCGATGTAAGGTTGCTCACCTGTAGAAGAAAATTCATCGTTAATAAAGGGTAAAATCCATTTCTGTTCAATGACCAGGCACACATTTTCCAAATCTCTCTTCAAAGGGTGCGATCGACGTTACTGATCGGAGCATCATGCTGACGTTTAATACTGGCATTTCAACTGAATCTATACTGTGACCTAAGATGCCAACGAGCTGTAGCCGTGGCCATGCAGAGCAGTTAGAACAGTAATCGAACACGTAATCGGAAGGTCCAAGGTTAGTAGAATCTCTACGGGCAATTCAGTCAAATCTACATCGTCTAATACGTATGACTTATGTTTAATTTTGTTTTCGAAGTGTCTTCTGTTGCCTGGTATAAAAGAAACCATCTTAGCATGATTCTGCTTTCATATCAATGTGCCATTAAGGTTTTTAGGCATTCGAGCAAGACTACGGTCAGGAAAGAGGCAGGATGCTACTTTTACGTTTCCACTCACCCAAGGTGACGATTTCCCAGAGAACGACACCAAATGACCAGCTGGAAAAAAACACACAATACTGTATTTTAGATTCCAGCGTTACAAATTAACGTCTTTTAGCCGGACTAAGTTCGTTTAATCGTTCGTGCTTTTTATAATCATGCACGCCTGCGCTTTCGTACTTAAAACTATGATCAATCGTCTAACTGCTTTAGCATTGTTATGGTAGAACAAGTTAAAGGCTAAGAATACAATCACTAACATTGTGTATCGTACAGGTCAATATAGTTATTGGCAGGGCTAATGGTGCAGTTGCCTGGTATAGTGTCATTTGGTTATGTTATTTTTGTTTTTTTGTCTGTTTATTTCACCGCTGATGTAAAAACACTTTCTTTTGAACCTGATGAAGGTGATCGAAACCTATCATAGTCCTTATACAAGACAGAGTGTTGGAAAACCGTGAACACTTTGATTTGATTCTGACAAATCTATCGTGTTCTGATCAATAATAAAAATAAGAGCAAGACATCCAGAGACACCAAAAACCAAATGTGAATGAGCGTTACTGATGACGACTCGACTTTCTCGTACCTGTTTAGCATTTTCCTCGGAAAACGATTTATTTTTACGGTATGAACGGTATGGCTAGTTATAAAATAGGCCGCTACTCACACATCAGACATCGTGGTGTAGATTCCCCTAAAACTCTCCAAAGACATCCATAGCCACGGGATTTTGCCCTGTAATTTTGCAGTTGAGAATACAAGTAAGGTGTAACCCCGGTATATCCATTTTTGAAAAAAACAAGACTGTAAATTATTGTTTTTTTCTTTTTTCATGGACTTGCAAATAAAAAGTTTAAAAGAAATTGAAAAAAGTGACATAGACGTTGTCCAGGGGACAAAGAACGCGCCTTCACAAGACAAGGGTTCTTGAACACAAGGTTTAATAATCGAGAGTTGCACACTCAGCATATTTTCTTAACAACACAACAGGATCGGAATTGGAGTCTCATCTTTGGCTAACAAGCATTCACCTCGCAAGTAAAAACCTACAAAACAAACACTTAATCACTGTTGGAACGGGATTTGGAAATACACGAGCTCCTAAGACTCACCATACGATGAGAAACACCCGGCGACTAGCGCGTTACAAAGCACATGGTTTCTTTCTCGCTACACGACGACACTGAGACGCGCTCACTAAGCATGCTGGGAGTATAAATTACAAAAATGGAATGGAACGGACTTAGGAAAATAAAATTGTTCCCTTGCTGAGGATTGGCCTCAACAGACGTTTATGTACCTCGGTGCACTTAATGTAAACTCCATCTTGAGAAATGTCACGTGACATTCCAAAATCTGCCACCTTTGCTATCAGTCCCTCACCGATCAAAACGTTTCGAGCAGCCAAGTCTCTATGAACGCACTGAACCCATAACAAATGAAAGACGCACAGGTTAGTTAAAACATTCGTATGTTTCCTCTTTCTCCGAAAATGAAAAGAGAGTCCAAGAAGCTCAGTAAAGCCACCTAACTTGTATTTACTGTAGTTTCTTTATGTCTCTGTTTGTTTATCTTCTGTCCGAATTAGAAGGAAAATGTTTTTCATTTGGACGAACGTAGTGAGGGAAAAAGGTATTCTTGCACCTTGTCGCCGTGCAAAGACCATTGTAGCTTAATGGTTAAAATCCGAAGGTGAGTGCCTTTTTAATTTCCTTTACACCACCGTCGCACAAAAACGAAAAGGCCGTAAATTTTTACGAACTCACGTTTGTACGAAATATTCTCTTAACTGCAGCTGAATTTCAAGGTCAGTCGAGAAGAGTACACACAACAAATTATTACTCACCAGTTTGCTTTCTAAATGGCGCATTCCATTTGAAACATCTGAAGCAATTTTTAACAGTTCCCTCTCGGACAGTTTCGACCAAACGTTGACATAATTTGTATCTAATGCCCCGACAGGAATTCGACTGTCACGCAATATCTGATCAAGACTTCCACCAGGTACAAACTCAACAACCACACACAAAGGTTCTAAGGACAGAAATAAAAGCGCCATCGACAAATGTATGTATCAATAATGTTTATGCTCAATTGGCATACCCACCACACATATTTATTCCTTCGTTCAATTATTTCTATTAATTAAAAGAAACTCGGTTTACTTGTAACTTAACTAAAAGTCAAACAGATTTTCATGCATCTGACTTTTCTTAACGTATATTAATTTTCCCGACCACACTCGGTCGTTTCTGCAGGGAAACACAATTATATCTGATAAGTCACTGCCATAAAATTCAAATCTTTGCATTCATAGCTGAAGTAAGCTTACTGACAGGCAGGCAATATGGTAAATGACCCCTATATAAATTCAACAAAATTGTTCTTGCCTGTAAAGCTTTATTTTCGCGTGTTACCTTCAAATGAGCAGGCCCCAACGAGGCTCACTATGTTTGAATGGCGACCAACTTTCCTAAGAATTTCTAACTCATGGATCAGACCAATGCGCTGCTTTTCATCTGTGTTATCTGTTAAAAAAAATTTTTTAAAAAAAGCAAAAAAAAGCAAAATTTCAGTGCATCGAAAATTCACGAAGAGTTTGCTTTTTTTCCTCAGTACAGGCTATTCAACATGGTTAACCAGCAGAAAAGTTTCATTGCGACGAATAGACTGCACTGTGTTAGAAAAATCGGTCTCTTAGGGGCATGTGTCCAAAACACGCAACTAATTGTACAGGCCGTGAATGATAATGCGCAAAGATCTTATACCGAAGGTTTTAATCGTACCCACCATGGGTTCTTAAATAACAAAAAGTCATCAAAAAGTCAACAAAAAGTCGTCAAAAAGTCTTAAAGCTTTGTTTGGTTCTGCGAGAAAAAAGGAGAGAACGAATATAACTTTTGATTATGTCTAACCTTTCAACATTTTAACAGCAACGGGCAGTTTCTGACCATCTCTCCTGATATAGCTTCCCTTTTTTACGACTCCAAACTCCCCTCCACCAAGTTTTTCTTCCGTTATTTCCAGTCTTTCTCGAGGAATTTCCCAGTTCCTGTCAATTCCCATTTGCTTTAGATATGTCTCATTATCAACTACCAATACATCGTCTACGACCGCGCGGGGTGTATCCAGCTGTCCTGTGGAAAATTGCCGGCCTAGACCTCTTAAATGGTTGATTATGTCCGTCGTAACTTCAACCATGTGAATATCATTTTCACCGATCTTCCCCTAGAAATAAAAGAGAATCGAAGGATAACTTTCCAAAACGTCAATCAAGTCAGTTTTCATTTCATGAAAACAAAAAATTACCACTTTAAAATCAGTAGAGAAAGCAAAGCAAATAAATTATAATTTGTTAATATACCTTGTTGACATTCTCTTTTCTCTTCCGTCTGATTTGTTTTGCAAAAATAACAATAATCGTAACTAGTGTGGCTAATGCAAGTGCACCGACTAGTCCCCAGATTATTTTGAAAGGAATTCTGGAGGTTGATTCTTCTATGACGTAAAAAAAAAAACATGAATGATTAATGGCGGGGTTTTCAGTGATTTGAACTCCATGGAGAAAAACAACCATGCCCATCATATTCATCTAGGGTTAACCTCACGGTGCCTTACGGGAGTTTATTGATTTTTTACGCGAAACATAAATATTGTTAAATACATGTACATAAATGGACAAAGACGAAAGCGAGTGAGTCAAAAGAGGATAAGGAAACAAAGTAAAAAAAGAATAAAGACAGTTGTGAACGCCGCAAACAAAGACAAATTTTTGTTGTCCAAAAACTATGCTTTTAAAATCAATCGATGAGGGTGAAGTTTAGGAGATAAGCCGTTCAATACTCTAAATTTTCGCTCACCAAATTTTGTTAAATATTATTAATATTAAACTGAGTTTGAACACCTGACATGTGGTCTATGGACGACATCTGCCCTGTGGCCTATGGACCACATCTGCCCTGTGGCCTATGGACCAGAGCTTGTCACGGTTTCTTGTTCACAAAGCTACTAAGACTAACACTAGAACTCAGATCCTGGATGTAGTGCTTGTCTATCGCAGGTAACCCGCAGCATGCAATTTATCAGGTTTCCCTATTCAGACTAAGAAAATCTCATCCCGGCCAGTACGGTGCTTTACCTACGAAAGGTCTTTTAGTTGATGGTAATTTTTGTGTAAACAACGTGGACTGAGAAAAGTTAGTTGTCGGCCAAGATCTTGTCAAGACTTGTCCTGTATTCGATTTGGTGCTTTTGTTTTCCTCTGATAGAACGGTTGTCGATGCTAAAAAAGAATCAGCAAGAAAATATGATAAAGACGTGTGTACAGTTTTAGCTAATTTTTTATATAAATATGAAAATACGCTCGAGCCTCATGATCGTTAATAATTGTGGTATATGTTGTTCAATCTTACAGACGGGGCATAAATGCAGCTGAAGAACGCATGCGAAAGAAAGGTACTACATTTATTTTCTACATGTTTATAGTGCTAAATTCCACCAACCAGGCAATACAAAATTGTGCATATAATGAACAGCCTGTTTACAATTTCAGATCAGGTCCAGTCTCCATTCCACTCTGATCACTTCCACTCTCTCTTTCCTCTACTACTCACCATGGTGGTCAGAAGCATTAAAAAGAAGGAATTTGAGCAGACTCATTTTACCAAACTCGTAGAACAAAAAACTAAAATGAAATAAAAGCCCTTAAAATTGAGCCGCAGAATCAACAGCGTTACAGTTCATCTTCCCAGAGCATTTCACAAGAAAAGTGAGTGCATACCTGTGGTCATTCTCCCAGCTTGTGTTGGGGAAGACATAGTATGTGAAACTTGATTGTCCACACTCCTATGCGACGTTACTGGTTCTGTTGTTAACTCTAAAATAAAAGAGGGAATACTTACAAAGTCAAGGTCATTTTAGTGTGACTCTTTCTTACTCTGAACGGACGAGCGGCACCATGGAATCTCATGATTTGTTAATCAGATTTTGGGCGCAAAGAGCGCAACCGATCCTCGTCGTATTTCAAGAATCCAATGTGAAAAGTGCTGTTTAAAGATCATGAAAGGTTCGAAAACCTGAACACCGAAGTTGTTCAAACATGAACGTAGCATATTGAGGCTGATAAGAAACCCTGGTCGACCATATGGATTTCACAATTTCATGCAGTGCATTAAGTTTTAAATAATTGAGATAGTTAAAACAAAATTAACAGTTGTATCAATATAGCATGAATTTTTATATTTGAGAATTTCTCACCTTTTTTAAATAACCCATTGCCACAATAGCGCAATGAACAAACAGGTGGCGGCCTTAATTTGTAAACGTAAAACTTTCCACAATTGCGAACTTTGATGAATGTTGAAAACGAACAGCAAAAACGCCTCCAAGCAGACCAATGGAAACACACTTTACGTTCAACAGCACCTTCAGCTAAAGTAGGATGGGTCCCACTGAGCCAACCAGGTGCAAAAGTACCACAACGACCTTTGCTGACACAATGTTCAGCCATTTTAAAACCAGCCTCTCCGCTGAATCTGTACCAGCCAAAAAGTGTTCTGTCACAAAGGTGAATGAATGAAGTCGGGTTGTATGTTTCCGCTCTGTTAGATTCGTTCAGCAACTTGTAAGTGGAACATTCTTTGAGGGAAAGCGAAGTTTGAGAAAATGGCGTTAAGTGGAAAATTATTTTTAGCACGCTTATCATAAGGTCCTCCTGAAAGTCAGCAAATATTATTTTTTCCTAGAAAAAGAAATTGTCCTATACAGAGTGATATAACGGCCCCAACTGAGCAGTTTATAAAGAGCAATAGTCTGTAACTTTCGAACTTTAAAAAAAAATCGCGGCCACGTAACCTTACCAATTTGGCTGAAATTTGGCATGAAGGCTAATTTTAGGATCCTAACCACGAAATGGGTATTAAAAAGTTCCAGTTGTTTTTTCTTGGCAAAAAATCGATAAAGCCGACCAAGTCCGCCCGTACTTGCCCGCTAACATGGCGTATAGAAGGTATTCTTATAACTTCGACTCCAGTCCTGTCGTAAAGATTTCTTTTTTTTTATAAATAAAAGGTCTACCCTTTTTCATAAGATTTATGGAAAAAAACGTGGGAAATGACATATTTTGATTACAGGTTATGTCAACGTTCGAAGGTCGTTTTGCACCGTCTTGAACAGTAAAATATTTACCCAACTTGTTAGTCTGATATCTCCAATGTTACCTCGATCCAAAAGTTGCCATTTATTTGAAACAATATTTGTTTATGGATGAATTGATCCCATTAATAAAAAAATGGGGTAAATTTAAAGGTCAAAGGAGAAAAGTTATTAATCTATGATGACTTAGCTATGTTTGGGACCAGCTTGGAATCAGCTTACCAGTCAGAAATAAAGTCCAAGTACTTATTTCGTCCAGAATGAAAGCAAATTCCAGAAGTTTCCTAATATCTGTTGATTTTGGGAAAAAGTAAATATGTCTGGGCGACATTGTTGCAATGGGATAAATATTTGGTCACCCAATAAATATAAACAATCGATCCAGTTTTAACACTCGGAAGGTTTGATTTCGCTTACCGTTTTGAGAACGAAAATTTCGAAAAGAAAAGATTCTTGTGAATTCCAACCTAGTTTATTTGGTGGTGAATGGTGACTTGCTCAAAATCTGAGCCTTTAGGTTACATTTGTAGTTGATCCTCCTGGTCACGCCAACAGTTTAGATATCCTTCGTTAGATGTTACGTAAATTACATCATGTTTTTGAATAGGTCTTAATTTGGTTTTTCGTATGTTTCAATTGTCATATCAGTATAAAGGAAACCCAACCTTTCAGGATACTTCCATGCAAATTTTTTTTAATTAACGGTGAGCGCAAAATGCACACATAAAGCGCCCTCATTAAGGACTCAGACATAAATTGAGTGTTGTTTGAAGTAAACGTCACCTCGTTGGAATGCGCGCGTCATCGCTAATTGAGTTTGCTCTAAGATCTATTTTGCTTCGAGAGGCTGTTCGTGAAGGATTTTTTTAAAAACCTCTTTCGATGGCTTTAAACAAGCTTTACACCGAATCTATATGAAAAACGAAACTATGAATTCGAATTGAATCCTTGTTCATCACTGAACTGTCGGTTGTAGCGAAAACGGAAGTTAAGACCCAAGTCCTAAGAAAGCATATTTCATTTATTTTTTGATGGCAATGAGAGAGGTAAGGAAGCCGAAAAGGGACAATCCAAAAGTATTTTGCAAATCCGAAAAAATATTCAGAATCGATATCTTTTAGACAAATCGCTTTTAAAAAGCTTGTCAAATCGACAAAACAAATTCAAATCCGTGACTTTCTACTCATTTACCGAGCTCTTAAAACTCTAGACCTTGCAGACCATTACTTCTTTAACCCCCTAGAAAGACCTGACATTTCCGGTTCAAATTCCCAACCCAAGCCACGTAAGGTTCAAATTTCCCATTCCCCAGGCACGGACGAAAGTAAAATACCCGTGAGTTCCCCGAGTTTTCCTTTTTAAAAAAAAATTAACTTGTGTAGGCCATATGAACATAATTCTGGCCCCTGAGGTTGGAATTTGAAGAACTAATTTTCAAGAGTTCAATTTCCACGGGGGAGGGAAGTTGAAGTTTCGAATTCATCGATGCATGAGCATAAAATCTGTCTCGGTACCTACTCTAGCCCACAGTAATTGAATTTCACTTCTCAAAGACGCATCAACAACGTGTAAGCCCCATAAATGAGGCTTTATGTCTCGAGTACATCGTGAAAGGGATATGCACTCACTCGACTGCATGGTATGTCCGAAACTATCCTCAGCAAGCCTCGAGAAACCGCTCTTGACTAACATTATTCTGGAGCATTCTCTTCATGGAAAGAACTGGAAAGTAAACTGAAGTAAAAAGGGACGTTAATCACTGACATAATAAGTTTGGCTTTCTGTCAAAAACGAGAACTTTTCCAATATTTTACCTCATTGAAACCAACATCTCAGTGTTCGCTACAAAATCAAAACAAATCTCAATTTTTGTACTTGTTGTGGGCAAAATTGTCAAAGAAATATGAAGGAGAATAAAATGATAGAAAACCACTAACCTTATCTAAACAGGATCCTCAAGTAAAGCAATAAATTTCCACTTTTAGACTCAAGAATAAACTTGATGCTTGTGCATTCTCACGAGTTCAAGTTGATGTCTATCTCAAACCACATTCCGTTTCGTGTGTGTGGCCACTGCCAGAGTGTATTACGTTGGTATTTAAGGCTTACTTTTGATATAAATGAAAATTACTCCAATGGACTTATCAAAGGTTGGGGTTTTTCTTATGCTGCGAACTTGAGGAAATGATACACTGACTCCTGTTGGAAAACATGATAAATTTGCATATCCTCCACGAAACCGGCTGTGCGACATGTAAGTACTGTATCATTAATCTTAAGTTTGCAGCGATTTAATTCAAATAAATGACCAACTGCTACCACCAATAGTGTATAACAATTGACAAGAATGTTTCTTTCACAAAATCCTTTGTTCTCAAAACGGTAAGCGAATTAAACTCTGAGCATAACTGCGCGTGGCTTGTCTAAATTCAATTAGTTACTAAAATCATACCATTACAACAATTTCGCTCGAACATCATCACGTTTATGTTAAATCAAAAGATATTTCCATACTTTTAGGAAACTTTCCGGACGATAAATGTACTTTAACCGTTTTCTTCTTATCGTAAATTGATTTAAGAGCTTTTAGGACCAGGTCCCAAACATAGCCAGGTCAGTACGGGTTGATAATTTTTTTCCTGGACCGTTTCATTTCCCCCATTTTTTTGTTTATGAAATCTGCTCATCTATGAACAAACGTTGTTCGGAGTAAACGGTAACCCCTGGATCGAGATAACACTGGAGGTATTCGGTTACTAAGTTGGGGTCAATTTTTCCACTCACTGTTAAAGGCGGCATAAAGTGACCTTAGAACGTTGGGATCATATATTGTTAAACCAGACATTTGCCATGTTTTTTTAAATAAATGTTAAGGGAAAGGGAAGATCGTTTCACGGATATCACGAGATTTTGAGAAATCTTTACGATAGGACTCGAGCTGAGTTAAAAAAATCACCTTCGATCTGCCATATTGGCGGGCAAGTATGGGCAGACCAAGTGCACTTTCCCGTTTTTTTGGCAAGCAAAAATAACTGGAACTTTTTAACATCCATTTCGTGATTAGGATCATAAATTAAGACTTCATGCCAAATTTCAGCCAAATCGAAGGAATGAAGTGGCCGACTAAAGTTCGAAAGTTACAGACTAACGCACTTAAATTTGCATAAGAATCGATTTTCCTCTCAACTTGCAGATTCATAACAGACCATTCATTTATGGTAAGATGTTCTCAAATTCTTGCTGTGATCATAACAAAATCTGGGGTGGGGGTTCCATCTACGCCTCCCATCTCGTTCCAGAGGGTGAAATTGCAAACAGTGACTGTTACCAGCTTTTCAGCTGTGGCCGACTGCTCAACTTACGATCACTGGAGGAGGACTAAGCCAAGAATTACATAAAAAGATTTCTTGTACCCAGAAGTTAAAAGTATCACATGCACCATTCGCCTTCACGATTTGCGGAATCTGGGGTCTAATTTGTATTAGCCAAACTTGCAATCATGAAATTCACGAAATTACCTTGCTCTGAGTATGATCCGTTGCCACAGTAACGCAGGTCACACTGGGGTGTTTTCTTAAGCTTGTAAACATAAAACCCTCCACAATTTCGGACAAGGACATCTGTAGACAATTTACAGCAGTTCCCGCTTGGTGCATGAAAACACACCTTCCTTTCAACAGCCCCATCCCCCACCAAGGGGTGTGTTCCGTTGAGCCATCCCGGCGCAATCGTACCACAGTGTCTTAAGTCCACACAAGACTCTGGCATTTGTTGTCCAGCCTCTCCTCCAAATCTGTACCAGCCAGTGGGTAAAGCTCTGTCACACAGGGATCTTTTTCCTCTGTAAAACGTTTGTGCCCTGTTTGACTCATTGAGAAAACTGTAATTGGAACATTCTGCAAGATTGAGCACATTTCGACCGGGTGTCGCAATATCAAAACCAAAGTCATCACACCAGCCAATCAGATAAAGGGAAAACATCAAAAAGAGCCAGTGAGAATGCAAATTAAAAACAAGCACACTGTCTAAAGCGCTGAAAATGCGAGTGTCCAAGTCTTCTTTGGTTTCATTTTTATTTAATCAACTTATCACAGCGTAGGAAAGCAAACCCAAATCAATTTCGGATTACTTCCGATTCTCATTTGAAAATTGCACTATTTGAAGATAGAAGTATTCTCGTTCGGCTTTCGAGCATCGCTCGTCCTCTGAGGACGCATTTGAATGCACTCTCTGATATTTGCTTTTAGAAGAGGGTGGCAAAGGGGGGGTTCCAATCACACATCACGCTGAATTTTTCTATCAAATCACGCATCACGGGTAATTTTTTAACCAATCACGCGTCACGTAAAAAGGAGTAAGTACGCTAAGCTAGTACTGTAAGATTTCAACCTATCGGATGTATTATTGAAAATTATATTGTATCCAACGATTTTATCCTGGAACGAATTGCGTTTCACTTGTCATATTGCTTTTTGTTCGACAAATAAAGACGACTTACTTGAAACTAGACGCTGCGAGAGCGTTTACTCGGGCTTCGTATCGCGATATCAGATCGTACTTTACAAGTATAGAACACAAAAAAACAAATCAAAGATCAGGATTTTTAACACAAGAGTTAAGCTTACGTATTTACTATTCAAATTGCCTCTTTGAATATTCTCCTCATCCAATAGCTTGCTATTTGTCTCACCTTCGTGCTTCGTCAAAGATGAATGAGAATCACGTGATTTAGAAAATTGATTGACATTTAAGCTTTTGTACTTTAGATCACACTTCAGTCAGCAAATCAATTCCAAAGGGAAAGGTCTAGTTTAATTTGCTAACCTGAAACAAGCCGTTAAGCTAACCTAGCTGAATCAGGCTAACCTGTAGCCAACAGCCCGCCACAGAATTCATCGGCAATACTTTTAACGCGGAACATTTCATTCAATTTCTACGAGCCGCCAAAAAAGGCGTTGGTTCATGCAATGGAAAACCATAGACCTCCAGATGAAGAAAGACAATCTTTAGCTAAGTTCCATGAATACATGAAAGTTTAGTGGAAAAACACGACGAGTATACAAAGTTTATAGAGAACGATAAAGAATACCAAACGGAAGAGCAGTAGCTGGACGAATGCCAGGAAATCTTTATGAGAATAGAATTAGACGCGAAAATGTTTATTGGTAGTGCAGAGCAATCAAATTCGGAGGATGCAGACGAGAATGGGGCTTCAACTAGTGGAAAAGAGGAGGTTTCGAGCATTGGGGTGCATGGAAATGATGGAATTTCAAATATGCAATCGGTAAACCAAGCCCTTCCTGTGGTCAACGCCGTTCACTCTGCAATAAGTGCCAACTCCGCAAGTGGTCTAGTAGATGTAATTAACAGTGCCCAGACTGCTAATGACGTGCAAAATCTGGCATTAAACAATATTGAATCAGTAGTTCAAACCACCGGAACACCATTTGTTGTCAATACAGCGAAGTCCGATTACGCTGCCTGTACTTTCAAGCTCGAAAAACCAAAGCTGCCTATTTTTTCCGGGAATGTACGAGTTTATGCGATCTTCCGTTCCGACATCAAACACATGATTGAGGCCAATTATTAACCTAGAGATGCAGTCACGCTGCTTCGCACGTGTTTAAGAGATAAGCCATTCGAGCTCATAAAGGGAATTGGAACCGATTACGTTGCCGCCTGGGAGTACTTAGACTCCATTTATGGGGATCCGTGATTCGTGTCAGACACTATCACACAAGATATTGTCCAATCTAAAGCACTACATGTGGGGTAAGATGCGCGGTTTTGCGACCAGGTACATCTCGTGAAGCGATGTTATAACGCATTAAAGGAAGTTGACCTGCCAAGTGATATGGATAATAGCCATATGTTGTCCATCATGGAGCAGAAGATGTGTGCCGACGATCGAAAAGTCTGGGCCGTAGATCTTGAGAAGGAAAAGAAACCCGCTACACTACATGCGTTGATGATCTGGATGACTGATCCCCGATCAGAGTTGGTATACACAACCAGCGTACTATCAGCCACTTAAGAGCTTATGGCGATGACAATGATCAGCTACCCTGGTACAAATGTTGGTTGTGCAAAACCTCAACACACTGGTCCGACCAGTGTCAGAAATTTGCAGCCCTCAGCATCGATGGACGTATCAAGATCGCCAAAGCTAACCACGTGTGTTTCAGCTGTCTGAAAAGGGCTAGAAGGGACCACAGAATGGATAATTGTAGCCGAATCCGACGGTGTACAAAAATAGAGAACAGAACGCAGTGTCCACACAACCATCACCAGCTACTTCACAGGACCAGTGCTATCAAGATTGGTGTCGCTATGGCAATCAATACAAAGGAAGCTACCTTATCAGTCCTCTCTGCGAATATCATCAGCGCAAACAGTCTCTTCAAACTTGGAAATGTCCTACTAGATTCAGGCGCGCAGATGGAAACTACGGAGACTCTTGGTCTAAACAGGAAGGATACATCTGTAACCATCACTAAAGTTGGTGGAGAGGAAGAAACGATAAAGACGAAAGAGTACAAAGTTCAGCTAGCTTCAATCGATAACGATAAGAGATTCACAGTAAAGGCAATCAGAATTCCTACCATCACGACGAGATCACCGCAGTCAAGACTTCACAAATATCGGACCTTGTTGGTCCACAGAATACGAAATTTCGCCGTGACAAAAGACAGGTCGACCTTCTTATCGGTATTGATCACACACATTTCCATGCCGGTGAAACGAGACAAGTTGATCATCTGCTAGCCTGTAGTTTCCCACTCGGATGAGAAGTGTTTGGAGGAAAGCCAGAAGAAACTTCTGATGTGACCCGCATATTACACGTAAAGTTTGCCTTACCAGTAGATTTGTCTAGCTTCTGGGAGACGGAAGCTATGAGAGTGGAGGTGAAACCTTGTATCTGCCATGCGAACAAGTTGACGGAGAGCGAACAAGAGGAATCTGAACTGATAGAAAAGTCATGCATGAAGGTCAACAACTAGAGGATGATCCCATACCCATGGAGAAAGGATCCTAATCTGCTACCGGATAACAAAGCGCTGGTAATGAAGCGGCTAGAATCGACATAGCGGCGACTTAAGAAGAATCCTGAACAAGGGGGAGCCTACTGTAACCAAATGGAGGAAATGGAAAATTTTATTTTATTTCATTAGCTTCGCCAATTTAATATTAAATATATATATATATATATATATATATATATATATATATATATATATATATATATATATCAAAAAAAAAAAGTAAATGGTATACAATACAAGCAGGGACTCCGTAACAGCTTACTGCGGGCCCGGAACACATAAAATTGAACTAAAAATTGCAATAAAAATTAATGAGTAGTTAATAGCAACAATCTATGTTTCTTGTTAGATTACGGGCTTTGAAAAGATGAACTTCTCACGGAAACTGTCGAAGAAAGAAGAGGAGGCGTATCAAGGCCCTGTTCACTACATTCCACACTACGCAACGCTAAGGCCAGACAAAGAGAGCATACCAGTCCGAATCGTTTTTAATTCGTCCTCTGTGTATCAAGGACATACACTTAATGATTATTGGAAGAAAGGCCCTGATCTCCTAAATGGCATGTTTGGAGTTGTTTTGAGATTCCGAGAGAAAGAAATTGCGGTAATGGAAGACATCTCCAAAATGTACCACAGGATACTAATCCCCGAGAGAGATCAGCATGTCCACCGGTCTTTGTGGAGAAACCTGGAAACCAACAGAGCTCCCGACGTGTATATCAAAAAAGTTCTCACTGTTGGGGACAAGCCTGCACCCGCCATGGCGCAAATAGTATTTCGAAAAACTGCTCAAGGCAACAAGGGAGATTACCCAGAAGCAGCTGAAGTACTTACAAACAATACTTACATGGATGACATCTGCGACTCAGTGGACACTCTTCAAGAAGCTCGGAAATTAACGGAAGACATAGACAAGGTCTTGAAGACTGGAGGGTTTACCGTCAAGGGTTGGATCTCCAACAAGAAGCTTACAGAGAAAGATAACAGTGAGATAGAGAAGGCCTGAGGCTAGTAGATAGACCGAGTCATGTACCAGTAAAGATGACGAAGAGGATGATCCTAAGTCAAGATGCTTGGATCTACGATCCTATTGGTTTCGCTGCCGCGTTTATAATCAGAGCGAAAATCGGTGTGCAACTGCTGTGGCAACTGGGACTGGATTCTCTGTTTCAAGAGATGAAAGAGCTGGACAACGTGTCCTACGGGAGAAGTTTATCCGCCGACAATGCCGTGGATCCACCAACGTTGTGTGTCTTCGCAGACGCGTCGCAAGATGCATTTGGAGCGTGTACATACGTCATAGAAAGGATTACGACGCCTTTACAATAAAATTCATAGCAGCAAAGTCACGAGTAGCACCTTTGAAGGAGGTCACCATCCCACGCTTAAAACTACAGGCAGCCGTTCTAGCAGGTCGCCTGGCAAACGTCATTCAAAAGGAGTCTAGGGTGCAGTTTGGAGATGTAAAGTTCTTCACCGACATCACAATCACCTTGGCCTGGATCCAAAGCCCGTCTCGCAATTTCAGGCCGTTCATGTCTGCAAGGGTTGGGGAAATTCAGAGTAACTCAGATCCAAGTCAGTGGATGTATATCCCAAGTGAAGACAACATGGCCGACGACCTGTCGCAAGGGATCCATGTGAATGCACTAAATGAAAGGTGGATTAATGGCCCAGCGTTGCTACGTCTACAAAAAAAGCGTGTGGCCGAACCAGATGACTTCCCTACCAACTCCGGATGAAGACATGGAGCGTCGCCAGATAGTGGCAACGGTCTCAACTGTGAAAGTCAAAGATATAATTGATCCGTCTACCTTCTCCAGCTGGAGGAAACTGATTCGCGTAACAGCAAGAATACGCTGGCTAGCAGAGAAAATTCGACTGAGAAGAAACGCACAAGAGGGAAAAAAAGGACCCCTAAAACCCGAAGAGCTGCAAGGGGCGGAGACTTTCTGGATCAAGCAAGCACAGGAAACCCTGCACGGTCGGTTAGAGTAAGGTAAATTTAAGTCTCTCAGTCCCTTCATTGATGACAAAGGAATAATCAAAGCTGGGGGCAGAATCGACGAAGCCATAGTGTCCTACGAAGAGAAACACCACATACTCCTTCCAAACGAACACAGAATATCCCTGCTGATAACAAGCAGCATGCACATGTATGGGCATACTGGAGTAGCAACCACAACAGCAAAGACAAGCAGGAAGTACTGGATCCTCAAGGCGAACAAGCTGACTGGGCTAGTATGTGAAGTCCAAGTGTGTATTTTGTCGAAAAATAGCGCACAAGGCAGAGACGCAACGGATGGCAGATCTCCCTTTACTTCGCCTATCACCGCATACCCCGCTGTTCTACAACACTGCTCATGACTACTTTGGTCCTTACAATGTCAAGATAGGGCGAAACAAGAACACCGAACAACACGGAGTTATATTAACCTGCTTAAACACCAGAGCTGTTCACCTAGAGCTGGCGGTGGACTGCTCCATAATGGATTTTATGCAGGTACTGCACAGATTCTTCTCTATCAGAGGCTACCTAGCGGTGATGACGAGCGATAACGGGTTGCAGATGGTTGGTACAGCTAAAGAACTGCGTGAAATGATCGATAATTTAGATTTTAATCAGCTCCGTGAGTTCTGCGCAGAGAAAAGAATTCAGTGGGTATTTACTACCCGGCCCAGCTGCTCCGCACCAGAATAGATGCGCTGAAGCGCTTATCAAGAGCGTCAAGATAGCACTGAAGAAATCGATCGGTGAGTTAATCCTGACACCGTTCGAATTGTACGCCTGCCTGTTTGAGGTCGAAAACCTAGTAAGCCAGCATCCCACTGGTCGCATTCTTAATGATCCAGGTGATGGTGCCTATCTATGTCCCAAAGATTTACTGCTAGGACGCGCGACATCGGAAGTACCTCAAGGTCCTTTCAACGACACAAAGAATCCACGACGACGACGACTAGAGTTTGTACAGAGGATAGTCGACTCTTCCTGGAAGCGTTGGAGGAGAGATGTATTTCACTCACTAGCACCGAGGAAAAAGTGGCACGTAGAAAAGCGCAATGTGCGGGTAGACAATGTCGTAACCGTGGCCGATAGCAACACTTTCCGGGTCAAATTGGCTGTCGGCCGAATAATCAACGTGTACCCCGGGTCGGATGGACGAGTGCGCAACATCAGAGTGAAAACAGCCACAGGAGAATATAACCATCCAGTTACCAAGATCGCTGTCATCCACCCTGCAGAGGGTTACGATCCATGAAGATAAGAACTACGCCCTTATTGGGGCGGAGAATTTCTCGTTAAAGATGAATGAGAATTACGTGACTTTGAACACTGATTGACATATAAGCTTTTGTACTTTAGATCACATTTAAGTCTGTAAATCAATTTCAAAAGGAAAGTTCTAGTTTAATTTGCTAACCCGAAATAAGCCTTTAAGCTAACCTGACTCAGGCTAACCTGTAGCCAAAGGCCCGCCACAGAGTTCATTGGCAGTACTTTCTACGCGGAACTCTTCGAAGTTCTGTTAACGAAGATTTTTCTGTCTTCTTCAATTCAACATCTGAGGTGTTCATCTGGGCATCATAGTCGTCATAGTTTGTTGTTTAATAAGTCAGTAGTCATAATTTTAACAATGGTTTCGTAGTTTGAACTCATATATGACCCATTAGTTATCTTGCGAGAACCGGTACGAACTTTGCTAATGTAGCCGTGCCCTCCACATCTAGGTTTCCGTTTTACCATGGGGGGAAAGGTACGGGTACACATAGGCTATTGCCAAATTAGCTACCTTACAATTTGCGGCCACTCGTGGCCCCAAGAGTCTTGCGTACGAATTGAGTAGACGTCTACACCACCTTTACTATTTTTTGATACACGGGGCAATATTTATGTCAAAGCTTTGCCCAACCACTTCTGCTTGGCAACTGTCTTCATGTCGGTAACAGATATAACGTGACTTTTGAATTCGTTTAGGTCTTTGAGACGACCTTGGAACTTGTACTAACTGGTACACAAAATCTCTCCTTATGTACTGGCTCACTGATTACATTACCATCCTCTCCGGCGGCATAAAATGACACCAAAACTCTGATGTCATTAACCGTTTCAGCCGTTTGTGTCGATTTGGCCGACATTCTTTCAGATCTTTCCTTCGATGGATTTGGATACGATCTGGCACACCACCACAGCCAGGCGGTCGACAAAAAGAACACTGAAGATCATAGTCCTTATGCAAATGTTAACTATAGTAACTTATGCATACTGTGTCACGATTGTTTGGACTTACCACGAAGATTAAAGACATGAAAGGTCAAGCGAAAGTTAAGCAAAGGACAGAAAAGACTAGGAAACATTGTCACTGCTGCCACGGTTTATTGACCTTTGTTAAGACTCTATTTACTTTGAATGATTGGTTTCCTCACCCATCAAGTTGTTATGTCCGGTCCCGCGTCACGCGGATAATTACTGGGATACCTGTGGTAGCCCAGTCATAAAATGCCTTTGTTTTTTTGTGGTCTTTTTTTTTTACTGGGATACCTGTGGTAGCCCAGTCATAAAATGCCTTTGTTTTTTTGTCGTCTTTTTACTGGGATACCTGTGGTAGCCCAGTCATAAAATGCCTTTGTTTTTTTGTCTTTTTTTTTCCCTCCGCCACAAAATGGAAATATTGCGCAATAGTACCCAGTGGTCATTGCGCCCTCAACACCATGACAACTAACTGTGATCCAATGAGGGTGAAGGTGTTCACATGCTGATCACGTGTTATCTTGATGATGATTGACGTTGTCATGCACGGACAGGTCCGGGTCACATGACGAACACGAGATTTTTGCTTAGAAAACTCTTTTGTCGGTCGTTTTGTATTTCAACGTGTTCTGATTACGATCACCTGAAGCATTATAGCGCAAACGCTCGAAATTCTTACAGACGCATACACAAGTCGTATTGTTCTCCGCCAATCCACACTAAAAGATGTTATTGAGCGGTAATTTTGGACCGGATTGAGTCGCGAACTGTGTATCCGTTGTAGTTTCTGGCGATTTCTGCCGTTTTAAGCTTGCTTTACCATCACTGTTATTCACATCATCTACTTTTGTTACGTTGGTAAAATCTGTACAGACATCACACAAACCAACTCGTGCACAAAGTAAGAAGAGTATATTGAAGGCTTGAAATTATATTACGGTCGATTTTCATCAAGAAATGGGCCAGGAATTTTCCACAATAGTGCAAATAATCGTGAAGGCTGATCGAGGAAAAGCGATTGCGTGACGCTCGGTAAGCTGTAAGATGACATGTTATTATTTACCAGACGTAAAAACTCTTCAGATTCTCAGTCTGCATTTTGTACCCACTCTGCAGTCTCCAGTCTATATTTTGTATCCGGTCTGCTGACTGCATTTTGTACTAACAGGTATCTGTGGCACCAATACAGTTTATTTTTGGTTACATTTATTCGCACAACACACATAATCTACCACAAAATACCTGTGTGTGAGGTAATTTGACATTTTCGTTCTTTTCCACGTTAATACTCTTCTTTCCTTTTGTAAGAATGTAGACCACCAGTAATCCACCCACCCTACAAAAAATAACTCTTGCATGCATAGCATGCCTATGTTTTCAAATAGGTGTATGCCCTTAGCCAGACTTGAGCTCACTATTTCAGTATACTAATCCGACACCCGTAGTATCACTACACTTGATTCCAAGGATCCAGTACCATCCAGGTATCCCAGTTACCCTGCTCACAGGGTCTAGTTTTTTTTTTTTTTCCTCCGCCACAAAATGGAAAAATTGCGCAATAGTACCCAGTGGTCATTGGGCCCTCAACACCATGACAACTAACTGTGATCCAATGAGGGTAAAGGTGTTCACATGCTGATCACGTGTTATCTTGATGATGATTGACGTTGTCATGCACGGACAGGTCCGGGTCACATGACGAACACGAGATTTTTGCTTAGAAAACTCTTTTGTCGGTCGTTTTATATTTCAACGTGTTTGGATTATGATCACCTACAGCATTATAGCGCAAACGCTCGAAATACTTACAGACGCATACACAAGTCGTATTGTTCTCCGCCAATCCACACTAAAAGATGTTATTGAGCGGTAATTTTGGACCGGATTGAGTCGCGAACTGTGTATCCGTTGTAGTTTCTGGTGATTTCTGCCGTTTTAAGCTTGCTTTACCATCAATGTTATTCACATCATCTACTTTTATTACGTTGGTAAAATCTGTACAGACATCACACAAACCAACTCGCGCACAAAGTATGAAGACTATATTGAAGGCTTGAAATTATATTACGATCGATTTTCATCAAGAAATGGGCCAGGAATTTTCCACAATAGTGCAAATAATCGTGAAGACTGATCGAGGAAAAGCGATTGCGTGACGCTCGGTAAGCTGTAAGATGACATGTTATTATTTACCAGACGTAAAAGATCTTCAGATTCTCAGTCTGCATTTTGTACCCACTCTGCAGTCTGCAGTCTATATTTTGTATCCGATCTGCTGTCTGCATTTTGTACTAATAGGTATCTGTGGCACCAATGCAGTTTATTTTTGGCTACATTTATTCGCACAACACACATAATCTACCACAAAATACCTGTGTGTGAGGTAATTTGACATTTTCGTTCTTTTCCACGTTAATACTCTTCTCTCCTTTTGTAAGAATGTAGACCACAAGTAATTCACCCACCCTACAAAAAATAACTCTTGCATGCATAGCATGCCTATGTTTTGAAATAGGTGTATGCCCTTAGCCAGACTTGAGCTCACTATTTCAGTATACTAATCCGACACCCGTAGTATCACTACACTTGATTCCAAGGATCCAGTACCATCCAGGTATCCCAGTTACCCTGCTCACAGGGTCTAGTTTTTTTTTTCCTCCGCCACAAAATGGAAAAATTGCGCAATAGTACCCAGAGGTCATTGGGCCCTCAACACCATGACAACTAACTGTGATCTAATGAGGTGTTCACATGCTGATCACGCGTGTCATCCCTCAACACCATGACAACTAACTGTGATCCAATGAAGGTGTTCACATGCTGATCACGCGTGTTATCCCTCAACACCATGACAACTAACTGTGATCCAATGAAGGTGTTCACATGCTGATCACGCGTGTTATCTTGATGATGATTGACGTTGTCATGCAAGGACAGGGCCGGGTCACATGACGAATCACGAGATTTTGCGTATAAAACTCTGGTCGGTTATTTTGTATTTTAATGTATTTGGATTGCAGTCTCCTGGAGCATTATGGCGCAAACGCGCAAAATACTTACAGACGCATGTACAAGTCGTATTAATCGCGGCTAATCCACACTGAAAGATGTTATTGAGCGGTAATTTTGGAACGGATTGAGTCGCGAACGCTTGAAAGCCATAAAAGCCTTGAATACCTTGTATGCTAAGTATGCCAATGTCTTGGTTGAAAAACGTTCACTTGTTGTAAAAAGCAAAATCTGAAATCTGAAACCAAACTGCATATACTCTATGCAATCTATTGAACAACACTACTACCGTGAGACTGAAGAACATAACTATAATGGTGCAAACTGCTTGTGAAGAAAGACGACATGTTGGATTCACTTGATGGCAAGGAACGTAGCTACGATAACAGTACGAATGGTATTAATTTCACGATCAAAAAAGGTGAATCTTATGTTTGTTTTCATTGTAGTTGTATGGATATTCTTTTTTAATAAATATGTGATCCAAAACCCTGTGTTTTTTTGTGTATAATGTTATTATGTTAAATATTGTTTACGCAATTGTCTTGTCACAGGCGGCCCAAGCTCACGTCTCGAGAAAAAGCCAACGATTAATTCATGAACGCGTCACGCGTTGTGTGACTCGGTGTTAAGTTACGAGAGGAACTGCACGTTATAAGGAATAGTATAGGGAACGAAGTATGGTCGATTTACAACGATACATATTTCCAAATATGAACATTTTTCTTGTAATATCAATAAAACTTACTCATACCCTGTGTATCCGCTGTATTTTCTGGCGATTTCTGCCGTTTAAAGCTTGCTTAACCATCACTGTTATTCACGTCATCTACTTTTATTACGTTGGTAAAATCTGTACAGACATCACACCAACCAACTCGCGCGCAAAGTAAGAAGACTATATTGAAGGCTTGAAATAATATTGCGATCGATTTTCATCAAGAAATGGGCCAGGAATATTCGACAATAGTGCAAATAATCGTGAAGGCGGATCGCAGAATAGCGATTGCGTGACGCTCGGTAAGCTGTAAGATGACATGTTATTATATACCAGTGTAAAAACTCTTCAGATTTTTAGTCTGCATTTTGTACCCACTCTGCAGTCTGCAGTCTATATTTTGTATCCGGGCTGCAGTCTGCTGTCTGCATTTTGCGCTAACAGGTATCCGTGGCACCAATACAGTTTATTTTTGGTTACATTTATTTACAAAACACACATAATCTACCACAAAATACCTGTGAGTGAGGTAATTCGACATTTTCGTTCTTTCCCACATTAATATTCTTCTCTCCTTTTGTAAGAATGTAGACATCACTCACAATGTTTCAAGTAATCCACCCACCCTACAAAAAAGTAACTCTTGCATGCATAGCATGCCTATGTTTTAAAATAGGTGTATGCCCTTGGCCAGACTTGAGCGCACTATTTCAGTATACTAGTCCGACACGCGTAGTATCACTACACTTGATTCCAAGGATCCAGTACCATCCAGGTATCCCAGTTACCCTGCTCACAGGGTCTTGGTTTTTTTTTTTCCTCCGCCACAAAATGGAAAAATTGCGCAATAGTACCTAGAGGTCATTGGGCCCTCAACACCATGACAACTAACTGTGATCCAATGAGGTGTTCACATGCTGATCACGCATGTTATCTTGATGATGATTGACGTTGTCATGCACGGACAGGGCCGGGTCACATGACGAGCACGAGATTTTTGCCCATAAAACTCTTTTGTCAGTCGTTTTGTATTTCAACGTGTTTAAATTACGATCATCTGGAGCATTATGGCGCAAACGCTCAAAATACTTATAGACGCATACACAAGTCGTATTATTCGCGGCCAATCCACACAAAAAGATGTTATTGAGCGGTAATTTTGGAACGGACTGAATCGCGAACGCTTGAAAGCCATGAAAGCATTGAATGCCTTGTATTTTGCTGGACTCCTCCAGCCGCTGGAGACAGTATCCAAGACAAGTCACAAATTTGATGTTAACGTGTTTAATAATCGCAAGATTCACTAGGTCTTCGCACAATCACGGTCAATCTAACTCCTATTCAATAGATTCGAATTAACAACTAAAAAGGGGGCAGGCTCTCAATAATAAGCACGTGCTTCCGTTGTCACGGGTTACATAATTACGTAATATGTGCCCCAGTCCCCGACAGTATGCCTTGTATGTCTTGTATGCTAAGTATGCCAATGTCTTAGTTGAAAACGTCAACTCGTCGTAAAAAGCAAAATCTAAAATCTGAAATCTGAATCTAATAAATACATGATCCAAAATCCCGTGTTTTTTGTGTATAATGTTATTATGTTAAGTATTGTTTACGCAATTGTCTTGTCACAGGCAACCCAAGGTCACGTCTCGAGAAAGAGCCAAAGATTAATTCACGAACGCGTCACGCGTTGTGTGACTCAGGAATAATTATGCTGGGAACCGTTGAAAATTTGAACACGTTATAAGGAATAGTATAGGGAACGAAATATGGTCAATTTACAACGATAAATATTTCGAAATATGAAGATTTTTCTCGTAAAATCAATAAAAATTACTCATACCCTGTGTATCCGTTGTAGTTTCAGGCGATTATTGCCGTTTTAAGCTTGCTTTACCATCACTATTATTCACGTCATCTACTTTTATTACATTGGTAAAATCTGTACAGACATCACACCAACCAACTATGTTGAAGGCTTGAAATTATATTACGGTCGATTTTCGCCAAGAAATGGGCCAGGAATTTTCCACAATAGTGCAAATAATCGTGAAGGCTGATCGCGGAAAAGCGATCGCGTGACGCTCGGTAAGCTGTAAGATGACATGTTATTATATACCAGACGTAAAAACTCTTCAGATTCTCAGTCTGCATTTTGTATCCACTCTGCAGTCTATATTTTGTATCTGGTCTGCAGTCTGCTGTCTACATTTTGTACTAACAGGTATCCGTGGCACCAATACAGTTTATTTTTGGTTACATTTATTAGCACAACACACAATCTACCACAAAATACCTGTGTGTGAGGTAATTCGACATTTTCATTCTTTCCCGCGTTAATAATCTTCTTTCCTTTTGTAAGAATGTAGACCACTTTCAATGTTTCAAGTAATCCACCCACCCTACAAAAAATAACTCTTGCATGCATAGCATGCCTATGTTTTGAGACAGGTGTATGCCCTTGGCCAGAGTTGAGCTCACTATTTCAGTATACTAGTCCGACACGTGTAGTATCACTACACTTGATCCCACGGATCCAGTACCATCCAGGTATCCCAGTTACCCTGCTCACAGGGTCTAGTTTGAGTTCAATCACGCGTCACCCTGCAAATTTTGGGGCCATCGCGCGTCACGCAAAATTAAAACCCCTTGCCATCCTCTAAGAAGTGTTATCAGAGCGATTGACGGAGGGCTAACTCTCGAAACGTCAGCCTTTATACTGTTTAAAGTGGCCAATTTACGTTTTTAACTCAGTTAATGACACTAAGGCAGTGTTCACACTTGGTGCCCGGGCACTAGTACCCGGGCACCGGCACAAAATGGTGCTGTGTTCAGACACACGGTACCCAGTCTGAAGATATGTTCACAATTACCAGGAAAAAAGGTGTGTTCACATTGGTGCCCGGCGTAGAATAGAACCCGGGCACGGTGCTCGGGCACCAAGTGTGAACACTGCCTAAATTACCCTGTTAATGGCTTATTATATGCGCTTGAAGAGACTAACAATTGAGCAATCAGCAATATTATTTTAGCTCCGTAATAACGGAACGGTCTTAAATTTAGGCGCGGCAGGTGTCGAAAACGCACCAGCAAACGTTTCCTTTTAAATCACCACTTATTCTAGAAAACCCAAATCTCAGCGATTACATCTGCAGGTCAACCAACGAGCTGAACATACAAGACGACCTTTTTCCTTGGCAAAACAAAGATCATAATCACCGCTTCACGTCTTTCCGGTCTCTTAGTGAAACGCATCAAACGAAATGATTGTCTACTATTTCCGACAGTAGGCTAAAAGGTTTACGTATCATAAAACGTGTAAAAACTGGTATGACTATCCCAGAGATTGTGAAAACTGATCAAAATAATTTAGAAAGGCCCTTAGACAGTAAGGCAACACTAAGTAACTCTCGCTGCTCCAATCATCCAACATACATGCTTTACTCCCATACCGGAAAGCCGAATCCATATGAAAGCAGCAAATAGTATAACATTAACCCAGTCGAAACTCAGAGTATTTATCTTACCATCGTTCCCATGTACTTGTGCGCCAAGACAGAGAAAAAGACCACCAATGATCAAGGTTCGTAAATCTGTTGCCATCTTGCAAAGTTACTCCTTCAAACGGCGTCGTAAACTCAGTCGATCATTAACTTGATTTGCGAAATCGAAAGCAAAATTAATATTTGACAGTCCAAATCATGTCTAAATAGGGCTTTGACAGTTTCTTTTGTCATCGGTTGCATATTCAAATACATCAAATCATTTACATATATCAAAGTCCTTGAGTAAAGGCTTTTGGTTCCCTTCTACAACAATTTCGTTCCGGAACTGACGTACGCAGCTACTGGCTGTTTTTGATTGATAGAAATAAACAGTACAGATTAACAACGGCGATGTGATCGATTTTAAAAATAGTACCTGAATCAAATTACTCTCAGAAGTAACCGGAGTCGCTTGAATTTAAAACTAGCTTAAAAGTTTCACTTTCTTTTGTTTAATTTGTGGTAACATTTGGTTAACTAATCATTGATTGTTTAGCGCGTGAGGACACGTGCAACCTGTTATTTTCCGTATGCACATTTCGGAGGTCGTTGCAGATTATTTCCACTAAATGGCTTCAATCCAGACGTATACTAGAGCGCGGGCTGAAAACAATAGTAAAATAGAAGCTGACGAAGGTGTGGACAACAAATCGAGAGTGGAAAGGCCAGAAAATGATGTGTGCTACCTCGGTGGGCAATGTACACTCTTCTTATATCATTTCTTTTTTTTAAAGAACCTTTTTTAAGAGAACGTTCAGGCCAAGATTAACCAAAAATTTTTAAGAACAAACCCTGCTGTGAGTCAGTTAAGAGCGTCTTTAGTTTATTTCGCTCATTTGTTTTTGTGCGAAGTATAAATAATAGAAGAAATGTTAAACTGTAGTCTAATAGTTTAAACTTAAATTCTTAGGGACATTTTCTATAGTTAACAATGCAGTTTCCGTTATCGCACGATGTACTGAAGACCAACTCAGTTTCTAGCCGAAGTTTAATCTAATGTAATACTATACCGCACCACTTTAGAGGCTTATTAAGAACGTTTTTAGGTGCAAATAGAAAAAAAAAAAAAAAAAAAAAAAAAAAAAGGAAAAGATAAGTAAATAAAAGAAGAAAGTTCAGCCTCAGCCCCAAAAGTACACGTTCTCATCAAACAAAAAATTAAATGTAGTGATATTGGACGACAACTTGAAGGAGTGCCTGTTGCACCGAAATGCCTCAACCGGCAAACAAATTGGAAGATACTGTCTTTACATCTCTACAATTCCTTAAAATAAAAATGTCTTGTTAAGTACCTGAATTAGCATCTTCTCACTTTTTTCATCATTTTCAATACTCCGCTGTAACACAGAGTAGAGCAAATTTATTACTGTTTAAGGTTTTGACTCCCTCAAAAGATCGCCTGATCGTCCATGTAAAATCGGCAAGACTGATCAATATTAACCGACATACGGAATTATGCGATTTGTTCTAATGTGAGCTATCTAAAGGGAAGGAATAGCTATAACTTAACTTATGGATAAGAAGTACTAAACAGAAAAAAAGGTGATCGCACTAGCCTCACTCCATAAATTTTTATCATAAAGGTAAACCGGTCTCAGCTCTTCACTCGCCTTCTTACATCAGCTGACTCAATTGACTCAAAATTTTGATGCATGTGCTGCACGTGTTTAACGTTATAAAGGCTACTAACACATTTTCGGAAAAAAACCTTGGTTGTCGCTTTGTTGAACAAGTCGTGACGCAAAAGCGCGCTTTTTTTTGACGAATTTTGTTCAAAGCATTGATCCACTTGGAGTATGATATTTGTCTTCTTCTAGATGCTCAAAGCACATCCCATTCTTATTCAATTTTACATTTCACGGAAATTTTTGGCAAACTTTCGCAGGCAATTGCAACAGAGAAATGACGCATCCACCTTCCGCGCGCCGGTTTCATAAACTGAGGACACTGTGACGTCAAACGAGCGCAGAACACGCCCTGACAACTATGAAAACAGTACTAAACGACCCTGATTGGTCAACGGGATCGGGTCGCGTGCTGACCACGTGCAAGTTCAATGATAGTCTGCGCTATTCTTGTTCTTGTTTTGTGCGCTGCGAAATATTTCTTTTCAACTGACCCGTTAGAATGCAAACCAGGAAATGTGCTTCAATTTTCTTTCATTTGATTGTCTCTAGTACCAGATTTCGCCATATGTGCCAACAAAGTGCGCGTGTTCCTTATCACCAAATTACCAAAAAATTATATGAAGGTGAATTAGCGCAACAAAAGCATCAGCTTCTAGTATTTTACCACCCGCACAAACCACCCGGTCAACGCGTTCACTGAAAACAGAGCTTTTCAAAAACGCTTCCCATGAGGATAAATTTGAAAACGCCACCCTGACGTTTCAGACTGGACGGCCGAAAAAAAAAGATCTTTACGTAAAACTAAACGTCAAAGCTTCTTAAATTCTATGGCGAACTAATTAGGTCTTCTTTAAACGCTAGGCTAGATGTTTTTTCTGTTTCTCGCGTCCGCTCTTCGATCGGAGGAAGGTGAGCATACTTACCAGCCCGCCGTTGATCATCAAGCCTGACTGCTAGCATGCTCAAAGGTGCATTTAAATGTTTCTGTAACTTGTGATCCTTGTAGTGTGGACGGGAAATAATTTGTTCGTTTTCCAGAGTAGACAAGTTAAGTTGCATTTCAAATTCATCTGACTCAGGGTGGAGGGAGCTTCATTCTCACTACTAGGCTTAAATAGCTGCGCCTGTCTAAAAGACATCACGTGAGTGCCTGTCTAAAAGTCATCACGTGATACACAGTGCAGAATAATAACACTGTGTACTCGAGCACGCAATCCATGCAATCGTAAGATATGTCATTGGACACGTGTACTGGTCACAAACAAATACTCGACAATATTAATAAATCAAAATCTTTTTAAAGGGTGCTATAATGTTCTTTAAAAACCAATGTATGTCACAGTAAAATAATTTAATAGCAGCACAACTCAGTCTATCTCTTAATTTCTGTAATCAATGACGATAAAAGTGAGATATGTTAAAATTTACTTGTAAAAGTTCTACTCTAAATTTCCTCCAAAAGCCTTGATGTAACATACTTCTTATCGATTCAAAGCATTCAATTCCTTCTCGTTCAGGTGGTGAGGACAATGCTCATCAGATTTTAGATTTTGTTCAAATACTGGCTGTATTCTTGCGAGGAAATGTGAAAATTCACCCTTTCAAGATTAACACAGTTTCAGTCCTTCACTTTACAATCCCCTTTCCTATCTTGGGAAGGAATAAATACATTTAAATATTCACTAATTTCGAGGCCATATTCGCTCATATTACCAAAACCAATTTGACAAGTCCGTGATTATTATTCAGTTTAAGAATGGAATATACGAGCCTATTCGTGTGTACTTTCCAAGTTTGTAAACTCCCCAAGCGAGGAAAATCCCTACAAAGGCTTTCAATGAAAGGCGTATAAGCCTACTTGCTCTGCTTGCTTCTGGAATTCTGAAAGAAGTGAAACAAACATTTCATTGCGTTTACTATTCCCAAGTTGGATAAGCTTGTGTGCTGCAAACCAGCCCACATTTTGCGCTCTCGAGCCTCTGATCGCTCAAGTTACTCGAGGTTTGAAGGAAACGTACCAACTAAGCTTAACCGAATGATACGCACTGCATTCACATTTCCCGTCATACAGGAAGTGATGTAGACGATGGAGGGAGAAGAAAAGGTTATAGTCTGAGAAGCCACAACTGAGTGACAATGACACTAGACACAAAAACTCGACTCTCCTTTAATACTTTGGTTTTATCAACTGAGTTAATAAGTAAATGTAAACTGGCCACTATTAAGAGTTTCTAAATATCATTTTAATCATTTATTACATGGAAGGATTAAACCTCGGGTATCACTAGTGCTAGTTGAACCCTCTTAAAACTCCAATAAAACTGCACCCGGTGTGAGGGACATTGCAGACCGGGAATGTTACATACGCTTATCGGACATGCTTTTGAAAACGAAACGATATTCTAACCAAAGAAATTAAAACCAAAAGCTTACCTTAATAGTTCTTTCACGTCAATGTCCTTTTCCCAATTATCAGTAATTCCATCCACGTGTCCTATTCCGACCACACCCACCACAACACTGGGGACGACTCCTTGAGGCTCTGCAACAGCACAAGAAAGTAATGAGTCGAGTTTTTGGAACAAAGAACAACAAAAAAAGAAACACTTAGTACTGACATGGGTCTTCATTAAGGGACGCACATGCTGGTACATGTAAGTATTTCTCAAGTGGAAACACAGAGCAGAGGAACCCTGTAATCCGCAGGACCTTGTTTTTAGCCGAGGCACATGAACATATCCTGGACAGGCAAAGATCTCTACCTTCACTTTGAATGCCTCGAGATGCAATGTTTGAGCATCATGAGTTTGGCATTTGCAGTCATTTTAAATTTTATCCATTCCTAACCATCAAAGTTCCCTGTCGATTTCTGATGTTTTTTTTCCCACGTTTTTAGAACCTACTGAGTTGATATATTGTGGTACCTCTAAAGTAAAAATTAGGTTTTGCACCCACTCAAACTACGGCAACTTTTCCGAGCTGGATTCACACGGTGAAATTTTCGCGTACAATCATAACATCGCGGGGGACAAGCTTACAACAAAAGGTAATAGCACATAATAAATTTGTCCCTATGTTATATTGTAACTTGTGCAAAAATAATTTGTATGAGGGATGGCTAAATGATGAAAGTTATATTTAATTTTTCATATCCAGAATGCTGCATGATCAACCAGAGGTGTGTGCGGAGATCGGAAGCAGATCAAAACAATTAAATATGAAACAAGCTGAAGTATAAAAAACCACAAAACGGAAAAATTTAAGCAATCTCATAATTTCACAGCGATGATATATTGCTAATAAACTCGTCAGTTACCTCCATCGGCATTGTGGATTTCAATGGGCATGGCGGATAATCTTAGTGATCTCGCCAGGTATTGATCTCTTTCAGAAACAAAAACTTTATACAACGTGGGAAAATCTCCTGTCATCTCAGCCAACATTTCAGCTAGAAGGTCCTTTTGTTTACATCTCTCTACATCCTCTGCGCTGTAAAGTAAAAAGGCAGAACATTCAACCAAACCCATGCTCAGCAAAAAAAGTGAGCAACACGGACACAATAACAGATATTGTACTCATTGATTTGGTTCTCAGTGTTTATCAATGCTGTCAACATAAGGCCTGACACCTCTAAAATTGTCGCAATGAGAGCAATAGCAGAGAGAGAGTTGCAACCTGTGCCCTCTCTGGACAGGACACTGTATCACTGCAGGTTACCCTTCCCATTCCAACATCCATAATGACACTCAATTGAGATCATATGATAATGATTCCTTTGATGGGTTTAGTTCCTACAGTGGTGAAATTCGTACATGTAGCTGAGCACATGGGATTATGTTAAAAAACAGAACAGATACAACCTCCAGAATAAATCATTGCATGATCTGAAATGGGTGAGGAAGAAGAATGTAAATCCAAATCTAGATTTGTTTGATTTACTATCTTTGCTGAAGAGGCAAAGTGAGATTAAAGTCAAAACAAGTTGGCACATTAACCTCATGATCAAGACCACTGCATCTCCATCCTACAAGACATACCAGTAACATGTGTGCTCCAGTGTTATTTTAAAAAGGCTTAGTTAATTTTCTGTGGATAGATTTTGCACAGAACTCATAGGATCAGGATCGAGATCCTGCAGAATCTTACAAAAAGCTACCCTGATAGGGTAGGCCTTACTGAGGTATATCAAAATAAGGTCACAATCAGTCTCTTATCTAACACAGTCCATATCTAATATTTAAGATCTACATACACAAGTGAACAGCACATACCTAATGGGATCTTTAGTCATCATAAGATGCCAGGCTAATTTCATTTTTTGCCATATACTCAATGCAGCCATTGCTCTAGAAAGTGTCACCTGAAGAGACAGATGGGTACCATTAATATGGCAGTTTCGAAGTGCGCTATCAACATTAATATGGTCTAATCATACTCTAAGTGCAACTATAATAATAATGATAATAACAATAATAATAATAATAATAATGTTGTAATACAATACACTACATTGTACACTAACATTAACCTTGTCACCCTTCTCCACAACAACAGCAGATAAGGAAACCCACTGATAAAGAAAAACCCTTTGTTTAGTAAATTTACAATTTCTTCAAGATCTGTGAAGCTACAGGCAAGGAAAGAGAGACTGAAAAAAATTAAGGCTTGACAAAGCATGTGCAAGAACATGAGAAAAGTAAATGTATGCTGTACCTGAATGGGACGATCTCCTAAATGAATTTGACATTCTGGTATCTTCCTAGCCTGCAAAATAAAATAAGATACAATATAACTCTTTCAGACCACAATTACAAGCACAATATTCCATTCACTCCAGTCATGTAAAAGATTTTTATCTCACCTCTCTGTAAGCTTCTCTAAACTCTCCACCTGGGGCCATTCCAAGCTGCTTGGTTATGTGTGCTGACACACTAAGTAAGAGAACTTGCATCACGCCAGCTATTACCCCACTCTACCAGCAAAAGAAATCCAAGTTATGAAGAGATCATGTGCACAATTCCTCAATTGAAAAAGTTAACCATGTCTTTATGTACAAAGCAACTAAAAAATATCAAAGTGCAGAATATAAAGACATTTGTCCCTCAGATTAGAATCTTGCTATGACCTAGCCAAAATCCTGGCTCTGAGACTGAGAAAACAGAGAAAATCTTCACCATGATTAGCTAACCACACATGCCCTTCTCTTCTCTAATGTGTAATACATCCATTTTGACATTTCTGGTAATCCTTGCCATCAGACCAAATTGCACTCCACTCAGGTTAATTCCCATTATGAAGATGCAATCGTGGTAAAAGTAAACATATATTTTTATTATCTCTGTGAGAATGTATATTTAGCTTTCTAACATCCTAGTTACCTCTTTTCCACCCCAGCCCTACAATTACACACAAACCTACAACCAGTTACAGCACATCTACATTGTGGTGTGCAGTGGTTCTTGTGATCAATAAAGGCATCACAAATTGTACTTACATGTTTAATAGCAAGTCTCAGCTTTTGCAAGTCAATATTCTTTGCTTCCCTGAGTAGAAATTCTTCATCATATTTAAGAATGTCGACTCGACTTTTGCAAAGTTCAACTAGCACTATGTCAGGCTGGACAGCTTGAATAGTCTGCAACAAAGTAATCATTGTCACATTTTTGGCCATTAAACACTGTTAATTTGAGTTGTGTTATAGTAAAATAATTTTGGTAAGGAAGTATCAGCAAAACTGTGGATGTGATAATCTGTTTTCAATGGTGGAAGTTTGTTTCAGTCAGTTATAATTTTTACACTGAAGAAATTCAGCAATCTTTCATTTAAACTGGGAATCCACAGTAGTGAGGTGTCACCAGACAAGCTTCTACTGACTCAGTAAATCAACTGCTATGTTCGGAGAGAGGTGTCAATAAAACTGTTGCTGACAGAGGTAAGTCATTTGGTATTTACCTTTGCCACATCATCTTGGCTTTCCTTACTAAAGTGAGCAGTTCCAACAAGATAAACTTTGCAGCCCTCAGGAGTTTCAAGCTTGGTTACTGTATCAGGGAGCTCTGGGCTTGAGCTTCTTCTCAACCTTTGGATGTTCATTAGGAGTTCTTCAGATATACTAACATCCTGGGGGATTTCAGGCTCAGGAGGCATTCCTATCATGAAGAAGAAACCAAAATGAATTTTCAAGAACAAAGTGAAAGAAAAAGTCCTTTAACCTATGCTACAGATTCCTTACAGCAAGTCTGAAATCATGTATTTAAATTGCCCTAAATAAGATTTCAACATTCCTCCTTCTTCACAGTTCAAGATTTGTCAATCCATCTCTGGATTACAAGAGCCTCACATAAGTTACATACAGAGTTATTGCATCTCTCATCCTCTTGTGGATAGAAAAGAAAAGCCTTTGTTTCAAAATTACTTTCCCTTCTAGTTCATATATTTAACATATGTATGCTAAATTTGGTTGTTCTAATGGTCCAGCTAGTGAAAGTAGGCTAATCAACACAAAGTGCTTCTTCACATGAGAACAAGAGAATATTCACTCCAGTGAAAATAGGAAGTTTGAAGAGCATACTAATGTACAAATGTATTTCCAAGACTTAGTTTAACAGCTTTTTAAATATTTTGTTCACAAATATCAACTGAAATAAAGTATCATAAATTTACTAATAAACAATAATCCTCTATATATTTTTTAAACATATTTCTAATGTTGGATTTATTCACTGATGCTGAAAAGGTATGTTAACAAATAGGTGACTTTTACCCAATAATTTTTTTGTGAAAGGCATGCGAGATGAAGTCCTAAAAAGAAGATCACTCTTCAAAGCATTATTAAAAACCATGGTACAAATCTTTGCATGCTTCAAAATGTTTTGCTTACCACTGTTTCAAAATTTTGGAGGTTTTAAGACAGAACAAAATCAAATCTAAAATGGAAAGATTTGCAACCGCTGAAAAACTTGGATCACACCATGAATGTTAAATGTACCTAGAGGGGTTTCATGTCCTTCGTGTTCCTGAACAATATAAAAAGATGAATTATCTGTTGGTTCTACAAGGGTCAATCCTTCTGGAGTCTCTATCACCATGAGCTGTTCATCCTCAACCTCATCACTGTCACCAAAGCTTTCATCATTTCCTCCTTCCCTTGCATCTTCAAAATTAAGATTGTCACTCTCTTCACTCTCTACCTCTTGGCTACTTTCTGGTTTTTGTTCTGAAATGTTTATTCAAATGAGAAATAATGTTTTTGGAACTATATTTATTTAGTACATAGAATAGGGGAGATGGTAAGTTTTGAGCTTGGTAAAGACAGAGAAGGATGTTTTTGGTCTCTCCATGATCGCTCATGACAAGACCATAAACATCTTTCTCTTTAGTAGCACATGTGAAAAAAAATTAGTTAATTCAGGGGTAATGTTTGCAAAACTTTGTTAAAAGGGCAAGCACTTTGAGTCAATGGTTTGTTCATTTGACTCTGAGAGAACCATCTGTGTTCAAGACCAATTTTCTGAGTCATTATATTGTGTTGGCAGGAACCTTTGCTAAAGTGCACCAATACACCCCCTCCCCCTCCTTCGAGGTGACCCATGGACATTTGACTGTTATCCCTGCTTGAAAGGTAGAGAATTTGAATCTTGCTTGGGTGAGGTGGGGAATTTGAACTGAAAGTGTCAAGTCTTGACAGCATAATACATGTTTTGATTTTTAAGGAATAGTTTAAAGGCAAAGAGCGTGCTTTCATGAAGGAGTTGCTTAAAAAGAATAGTTTCCCATCATAAAAAGATGCAAAATAACACACCAAAAACTAAAATGTGACTTTACTAAATTCTACAACATTCGTTGATCACATAAAGAATTGTGAATAAAAAATTGTGCTTGAGTGGAGCGTTTGCATAAAATTTTAGCCTGGGGGAGTGGGGGGGGGGGAAATTTTCATGAGCCAGTCTTCACAAGTTTAAATACCCAGGGGGGTTGCTAAGGGGGATCAACACTTAAAAGTACCTTGCTCCAACTTGGAGTGTAACTAATTATTTGAGCAGGATTTTCAAGGGTACCTGACAATGTGTTGAAGAAGAATAACATGCACTGGACCACCATAAGATCTAGGTACAGTGTGCATCAAATACTAGTACTTTTTTGTTCATTTCACAGAAACCAAATACGTCTCCTATTTTGACTGTTGTTCACCATTTTAAGGCCTTATGAGACTCATATGCCTTGATCAAAACAATCTTTAATTGCAAAATATACATGCATCCATAGCAACCAGGCAACCCCTTGTTATATCCTAGCTAACACTAAAATATTAGCTACAGTTAATAAGCCTTCAAAACGAGCTGAATTTTAGTTTGGGGGAGTTAGTACATAATTAGTTTAAAAATCAAAATTAAGGTTTTATTTCAAGCTAACTTATTTTTATCAAAAGCCTCATTGTTATTGTTATTATCAAACATATTTTGGTAGTTCAAAATTCTGGGAAGCTACGTCGACATCAATTATTTCGTGAGCTTACATCGAAAAGATACAAAGGAAAGTTTTAAAGTAAATCATATCTAGTCCAAATCAATCGTGAAAAAAATTGCAATTCCTTTATATTTCTTAGAACGATGACGACCGAGAGAAATACCTGCCACAGATATAAGTCTAACATCCTGAAAGTTACCTGAGAGTGGGCTGAAATCCTAAATTACGAAAACTACATTAATTGAAACATGAAACAACAAAAGAACATTTTGAAATTTTAACTTTTCTGGAATCAACTTGTTTCATTTAGGTAAAAAGTCACTCTAGTTTCTGCCGAATCACAATTCACCGCTAAATTTCGAATACGTACCGTCTATTTCACTTGATATTCTTTGATCTCCATCACCTGTGTCAGCCATTTTTGTTGATGAATCACTGACTAAAAAGACGTTATGTAAGGCGATCACCCATTGGTGTTTTATTAAGGAGTCGTGTGCCAAAGCATCTTTTATCCAATCAAAAGCTCTGTTAGTATGAAGATTTCAAGAGTCTCAGCGGTTCGTACCAAGTATGCTTCAACTGAGGAATACCTAATCATTTCATAGAAACGTAGAAAATTCGCCGAAATAAGACACAGGGGTCAATTCATAATTTAATGGGAAACATAGAATCTAGCTCTAAAGTCAACGTGGGTCAACTTCAAGGTTTGAGTCCTCGAGAGCTCAATATAAGTCGATCACTAGCATATGAGGAATATCAACAGGTAACCATAATTGGGAGCGTAAGTTATGAAACTATATGGAAAATCGCCTCGTTTGGTTGGATGATCGGTTGTTCTTAAAGACTGATCTCCTTCTTTCAATGAGTATTGATTCTTAAGTTCTCTATGGTTAAGTTGTGTTTATGTTATGTTGTTTAGTCATTAAATTTAAAGTCTAACGGTATTAATTGTATCAACATACTTGAGAGTCAAAAAGGCATTCAATAGCGTGAAAATTATGGCGGCTTTGAAAGGTCATGCGATTATGGAATAAGCTTCTTTGGTTACTTGTCATCAGCCTACTCGACTGAGCTCTTTGCGGTCACGGTAGAATAACCTCTCCAGCGAAAATTTTCGAGGTGAATTACTTGTGGAGCGCAATATCAAATCGTAAGAAAGTTATTTTGTCTGAGGTATGAAGAAAAAACATGTACTTCAAAGTTTTTGCAAATTGGTTGACCATTCATTCATGCAAATTTACTCCCTATTTGAATCAACCCTCCGTTTTTTATTTATCGCCGATAGAAATGAAGAAACGATCGCTGAATTTGTGGCTGGAATTTTGTGGAGAAAAAAGGAAAATTCCAAGCCCTGAGCAATATTACCAAGGATTATAGATGAGTACCAGCAAACTCTGGGTATCTGAAAACGTAATTGGTTGCAGATACCTTGGGACTTTCACTCTTTCTATAGGGAAAGTAGCAATTAGGTTAATTTAATTAATGTTCCAGAAACTGGGATTAAAGCTCGATCAGGCAGTGAATAATGGACCTTAGAGCTCATAGCCTTTAACCTAATTTAAGATATTAGGTGAAACTAGTGATGTCTACATTTTAGAGCTTGGAAATGAAAGGAAAGTATAGATGCTGCATATCAAAGTTATTATAATAGCTCTTTATAAATTTTTTGTTTGCTTGTCTTTTCATCCAGCATTTAAAGGAAGATAGTCATGATGCACTGGTTGAATTTCCATTGGAGTTGTTGAGCAGTGTGTCATTCTATGAGAAGTTTGATGCATCATTCAACTGTTTCACCTACATACCATCTGAATTTGCCATCTACTTGCCTCATCTGTCATTTGTTGATTTAAGCCACAATCGCCTCTCTTATTTACCAGATTCCTTTGGCTACCTGTTCCACTTGAAGACATTACTGTTAAATAACAATAGGTTACAAGAACTGCCAGAATCATTTTGTTATCTTGCAAGACTTCAGAAAGTTGATTTATCACACAATCAGTTGAAATGCTTACCACAAAATCTTGGAAGTATGGAGTCACTTCAAAGTTTAAATGTCAGTTACAATGAACTTGATGCACTACCATTAACATTGGGAAAATCCAAATCTCTCAAACTGATCCTGGCAATCTTCAACAAGTGTAAATGTCCACCACAGAAAATTTGTAATAAAGGCTCTGAATCAGTTTTGGCATATTTACGCAATCAAAATCCAAAAGAACCAGAAGAAAAACTCTTAGGAAAAAGCAATGAATTTCCACGTGTTAGGGGTGATGTTTTCGTCCTTGCACCATCAAACCCTCACACAGCAAGAACACAATATGTCCAAACACAAACAAATACAAATGCTACAAGCCGCATTAAGACACCTCTGAGACCACCAGTAAATGCACATTACCTTCCGCCCGATGAACTTGTGGATAAGATTGTTGGTTGTCTGTATGGAGCAGCCATCGGTGATGCTGTGGGATTGTGCACAGAATTTATGATGCCTGATGAGTGCCAGTTTCATTATGATAAGGATTCATTATCCTGGGAGCACATGGTCAAAGACAGACACAGAAGTAAATGGCAGAAAGGAGACTGGACTGACTCATTTGACCAGACTGTGAGTCGTGCTATTTAGATAGTTTAAGTTTTAAAATATGCTATGCAAACAGGTCCTCCTTGCACATGTGTCCTCTCAAGGTTTTGTATATGATAAAGTAAAATGATGAGTTTGAATCAAAGGAAAGTAGAATATTTCTCTTTTCTTGCATAGAAAAAGGGGATAAGTTTTTTAAAGAAACTGAAGTGCTGCATCAGTGGGGGTAATACAAGACTAAGAATTAAACTCAGTTGATAAAACCAAATTACTCTGAATTAAGTCTGTCAAAAACCTGGGTTTGACCTTTTTGACAGTGAAGAGACATGAAGCCTTGTCACTGGATTTATGTGTTACCTTTGCCCCAAGCCCCCTCTGCAATGCCACATACATACTAGTTATTTCAACTTGGAAATACACCTGGGCACACAAGTGGTAAAGGTTTAGATGGCTGGTTAGGTCACTTTCAAATATAAATGTAGTGTGAGGACAATTGAAGGTGTTGTTTACATGTAAAATGATTAGATAGATGAAAGTGTTGAAAACAAACAGCCATTTGATTTAGTCCTATTTACATGTACCTTTTATCTACTTTTGCTATCTCAAATGTAAAGGTTTTGATCCTTGAGAACATCCTTCATTGGGCTGGTGTTGTTGATGAACTGGAGTTTGCCAAGAGCCTTCTTACCTGGTGTAAATACGGCTTTCCTGAACTGGGAGATACTGTCGGTAGAGGGGTCAGGGGAGTTATTGCTAAGGTAAGAGATGTATTTGCAATACAGTATGACTAGTAACTCCTTCATTACTAAATTAGGGGTTCCCTTTGACAAAGAACATGATTTTCTTTTCTCTTTTGGCCTTCTCCCAACAGTGAGAGTAATGTCTATCTGGGTGAGTTATTCTTATCCTGTTAGATCCAATAATATTAATTTAGAATCAGTTGCCAGCTTTCATAGATCTTTGCTGAGGTCTGTTCAGAAGTCTTGAGATGAGAGGGAAATCAATAACCTCTCAAATCTTTTATGAACTGATTAACTATAATTTACTTAATATCTGAAAAAAATCCAGTCAAAAATTACTGTACAGGTATGTTTGTATTCTTCCTTTTAGAAACCATTTCCTCTTATCCTGTGATAAAATTCTTAAAGTCCCTCAAGTTGCACTTTATAAAATTTAAAGTTATTATAGCAGAACAATATTTCCAATGTAAATGAGTATTGCTTTTATCAATAAGGGTAGACTAAAACCCTTATAAAGATACATGTACTTCGCATTTGGTAAAAAAGTTACACCTTATCTGTGAGAAAAACTTAAATGAAACTAGAACATTTGAAAATGATAAAGGTTTTAACAAGATGGACAAATTGTGACATAACTCCTTTAAATATCCTTCCAGGTTGTTTGTGAACCACAGTTTATGAGTGATCCCCATGCTGCTGCGAGATCAGTGGCAAACAAGTTTGAATCACCATCTAATGGAGCAGTAATGAGAGTGGCAGCTCTGGGTATTGCTCACTTTCACAACTTAAATGAAGTTGCAACAAATGCAGTCAGAATTTGCAAGGCTACTCATTGTGATCCCAGGTAAGAAGCTCTATGGATTGTATTTATTGAAAAGTTGTAGGTGGTGATAGGAAAAGAGAAAGTCAAAATTTGATGAGAGACTTTATAAAGTTCATGCTTCCAAGTGTACATTATTGACCATTGGAAGAATCTAAAGGAAACCAAGAGCACTTAGTGAGGCTTGGAAAAGGTGGGGAAAGCCGTTAACTCTTTTACCCCCATTATTTTGTAAAATAAATTCTCCTTAATGTCTGCCATACAATTCTCATCATGTAAGTTTGGAGAATTTGGTATTCGATCAACTTATAATCCCCTAATTGATACTTTTCTTTATTCTCATCTCTTGTCTGCTTGATATTTTATTGATATTGTAAGGAGAAATTCTGTCTTGGTCACTCATGGGAGTTGAAGGGTGAAAGGGGTTAGGAAAGAATTCTGATCATTTCCCAGTTTGCTCCCAATTGGTATCTCTCATCACTTGGATGCACATTGTTGCCTGAAACCCACATTGCTATTGCAATAAAATGCCAATAGATCATGTGTTCAACTGCTGTAACAAACTGTCTACTGTATATTGATTTATACAATCATTGCTTGAATATGAAAGCAATCTTTCTACTTAAGCAGTAGTGAAAAGAAGGCCTGAAAAAAATTCAGGCCTGTACGGGATTTGAACCCATGACCTCTGCAATACTGGTGCAGTGCTCTACCAACTGAGCTAACAAGCCAACTGGGAGCTGGCCACTGTGTTGGTTCCAAATAAACCTGTGAAGTGGTGAATAAACAGCTGTGAAGATATGAAAGTCATATATGTGAACTGCGGATAAAGACGTGAATATGAAAGCGATCTTCACAGTTAAGGAAGAAGAAGAAGAAGGCCTTCTTTTCACTACTGCTTAAGAAGTGTTCCTAACTGCAAAGATCGCTTTCATATTCATGTCTTTATCTGCAGTTCAAATATATGACTTTCACATATTCACAGACAATCATTGCTTATTACCTTTTCTAACATTATCCTCTGTCTAATGCCTTGGACTAAAGCATGGATAGGATTGTAACAATATTGCCAATCTAATGGCTCTTCCAATATTTTTTTGTTCAATCTTTATTTATTTACTTGCACTTTGAATTCTCAGGTGTATTGCAAGCTGTGTTGCTGTATGCATTATCATTGCATTGATATTACAGGTATATTTTTTTACTTTGTGTCTTTGACAAAGACTTGATTATTGCAAACAATCTGAGGACAAATGTTAGAAAAATATTTTAGAAGGGGATGTTCAGAAAGCAACCTTTTTCCTCAGAAAATTTTGTTCTCATAAGAGGCATACTGTTTTGTTTTGTTTGTTTTTTTTCATTTGTGCCATTGATTCCTGGAGTTTACTTAGGATTCCTCTATTGGTGCTGTGGCCTTAAATACAACAGCTAATATAAATATATTTATAGACTGAGGATAAATTTGCAAAGTGTTAAAATATTTATTGTGCTTTGTTATAATTTTTATTGCAAGGGGCAACATGAATTAACAAGCAAGTCTTCTCTTGAAGAATTACTTGAGAAATCGAAAGAGCAGGGAAAGGTTTACTTGGTAGAACCCTTTCATCAAAAGGATTTTCATCATTATTTTAATTGCCAGACCTGGCAGGAGTAAGTCAGCTTTTCTTTGGCCAATTTTTATAACGTTTTTTTATAATTTTTTTTTATAATGTTTTTTTTTTTTTAATTAAATCAAGGAATGGTTTATGGTCGATTTTCGTCATAATAATCATCAACATTGTTTTTGTTGTTATTGTAAGAGTGCTTTTCGATGGAGTGTTGTAAACCCAAGGTATGGTAATCACAACGTCCAATCAGAAAAAGTAAAATACCTTTAAGAGCCAATGGGAACCCAAAGTAATACCGACCTAAACTGCCAGCGACCATCGTCGTGATTGGGTTTAGTTTTCCATTTGATTGGTCAAGAGCATTGTGCAAGTTTTTTTGAACGCAGCACAGAGCAAAGTAAAGCAATTCTGGATTACTTTCGCCGGAAATTGCTCTTAAATCTAATCAAGGAGTGTTTCGTTTCAGCGTTGAGTTTTGTGAGCCTCGGATGACGGATTACACTTTGAAGCCTTTAGGAGCTGGTTTGGTGGCACTCAGATCAATGAAAGATTACAAGTAAGCGCATACGCCTGATCATTTACCAATGACCCATTTCTTCTCCTCCCTGAGTATTATCCAAAATATATATATCTATCTATCTATCTATCTATCTATCTATCTATCTATCTATCTATCTTTTGGATAATATACAGGGAGGAGAAGTTTGGAGCCTGAAAAAAAAAACAAAAAAACATTTACAACGTCATAGCCAAAAGCGGAAATACTTATCTATTTGGTCCTGCGTTGCCAGGGTTTTGTTGGAGATGTAGTTACCGCACTTTAGTGTTTGATAGAGTATTAATGACCCTCTTATCGGTTATATCTTTGAAGACCTCCGAAGATATAATTATCAAACCTCTGTTTGCTTGTAAAACCTCAAAAAAACAAAAATACGCCAGCTCTTCAGGCTATGTGAAATCAAACAATGTGCCACAGATTTTTTTCTTCTTTCCCGTTTGAAATTCTTCTCCCTTCAGAGAGTGAAAGGAGGAGGTGACGATAGAAGCGGCGTGGCCGAATGGTTAGGGCGCTGGACTTGTAATCTGGTGGTTCTGGGTTCAAGTCCTCCACCCTCCTACTCACCGGATTTGTTCTCAGTCTCCCCTTGTTCAGCTCCTCGTATGCGCTGTCTAAATAGCCTAATGGTCTGCCTCCTGCCAGTTGGGATTTTCTAACACTTTCTGTTTATTTGGAATATTTGTTTCTCTCAGCATATGAAATGAATATATGCGCGTTATAAGTATCAAAATTATTACTATTTTGAAAGGACGCTGATTGCTTATTAACAGGACAGCGATAACGGAACTTGTGATGCAGGGAGGACATGCTACGTGTAACGCAGTTGTGGCTGGGGCCTTGTTAGGCTGTAAATTTGGATATTCTGAACTGCCGAGAGACTGGCTTGAGGGATTAATACCCCAACAAGTGACATGGCTAAATACGAAGATTAACTCACTGCTGGATATGATGGCTCTGCCGTGAGGGTGAAGGAAAATAGCACTTTCATAGCCATGGTTTGGGTTTTCATACTACAGTTCGTTAACCCTTTAACTCCCAAGATCTGATTGTTAATTCTCCCCTCTAGCTGCTTTACATTTCCTTGTAAATTAGTTATGAGAACTTGGTGCTAGATCAAGATAGCGGCTTCTACCTGATAAGTTTGAATATTCTCATTACCTGTTTGCTGAATAGTGTATGGATATTATAGGGAGAATTTTCATGTTAATCATTTCTGGGAGATAAAGAGTTAATAATAAGAATCAACCACAGGATGATTAAAATTTGCTACATACAAGCACATTCCAGAGGATAGATCAAGACGGTTGGAAATCCTTGGCACGTAAGATCCTTGTTCAGTGGGAGGAAATTATCAAATATCCACTCGCTCCATAAATTAAATGCTTAATTATCGCTCGACAGCGCCGTGTATTTTTCAACATTAAAAGAAACAGTTCCGTCTAAGAGTAAACTGCGAAGTGAAAAAGATTTGTGTTACCTGAGAGTGCCAGATAAAAAGATGTACGTATTGGACAAAGACCATACGAAAAAAATTTCTAGAGTCAAAAGCTATGCAATGAATTTTAACAGAAATTAAAAATTTCTCAAGTTTTACGTTATTTTATGGTGACATTTATGGGAAAAGCTGTCGACGTTTCCACTTTTCAGCTCCGTAACTGCAGTTCCTAAGCCCTTGCTCAATGTAGAACGACGGTCCAGAAAGATTACGGAACAAAGGAAACAACTTACTTGTGTTTGTTTATTTCGTTGCAGAAGAATCAAATAATTAACGCGTACACGACAATTTTAAATTAAGTACGCGTTGGCGTAAAGCTCACTAATGATGACTCTATCAAGAGTCCTAAACACGAGTTGCGTACAATCGTGGTATTACATAATGTTTTAAAGTTGAACTTAGACACGTGCGGGTAGAAACTGTTGAATGATTGATTTCGGTGTAAATGTTGTTAAAGGATTCCGAAAGGATAGTACAAACCCCAATTTCCCAACCTGAATTTTTCTGAAGACGCCTCATTTATACTTGGCCGCAAATCCTATACAAAATTACAGAAGAACACCTACTTGCAAAAGGAATTAAGGTCAGGTGTGGAAGACCTCCGAAATATTCTTTGTAAACTGAATCTTTTGAAATTACCCCAACGTTATTACCTTAAACTAGCTGTAAATCGATAGTGATCCCATTATCTTTATAACAACCTAACTACCTGACAATTTTGATTATCCTCGATACATACGTTGGTCAAAGTAAATTTAAATGCGCGAGTAAAATGTTGTCATTCGTGACCGTACGGGACTCTGAGGTCCCACTTGTCTGCCCTTCAGCAGCTAAGACAATCCCCCTTTACAAAGTACCCTCCACGAGCCACCTTATTCCACATCAATAATGAGAAAAATAACAAAAAAGAGACTGGGTAACCTGTTTCGCGGTCACTGTAGGTGGATAAAAGTGAAATAGCGGGAGGGCGACGCTTCCACCGACATCCCGCGATTTTCCGCCTGACGGCACAGTCCGCGTTGCGTATGTCTCCCCTGATTAAGAACTAGGGGGCTGGAAGTGGAGGTACTCCGAAAGGCGATTCAGGTGTCCGCTGGTCTCGATTTAGAACGTGGTTAACCCTGATTACCTCCAACAGTCAGCCAGTACAAACGAACTCAAAGATTGATTTTGTAACCCGGTCTTCCCGATGAAGAACGGGGCAGCCGTTCAATAAACCCTTCTCGAAAATGGCGTTCAGCCGAAATTGAATCTTAAATGTATCATAATGGTGAATATTCCCCACAGCTCCAAAGTGTAATGTCCAAACCTCGCACTAACACTACCCATATCTTCATAGAAATGAGGATCTGAAATATTTTATACTTGCATACGCTTGTATATGACCCTGGGTGAGGCATGAACTCCGAGCCAATCAAAATGTCCTTCATTCTCTTAAAATTAACAATATTTCGCCAGCTGAAATAACAGCTGGATGAGACTTCAGAAGCAAAATGACCAAATAAAAGGTGGTCATGTAGCTGAAGGTAAGTATATTTGTATACGTTTGTATGTATTTGATGATTTTCATTTTCTGCGGACATTTTCAAGAAGGGTCCATTTCAATAGTAACTGTCGTTAAAAATCTTTTACTTAAGGATGGGTTGTCCCGGGTACCTAAACTGACATAAATGAGGCTTAAGTGGCACAACTAATAATTTATCGATACGTCCTGGTGGTTAAAACCCCAAAAACAATATCTAACCTGGGAACATTTACCAGTTAACTGCTAAATTCGCTCTTCCAGACATTACTAACGAAAAATAAATGTTCCTGTAATATTTTTTCCAAAAATGGTACTAATTCCCCATGGATACGACGGTATTTTGCGTATATCTTACTTAAATGTGTTAAACATTATGCTACCTAATTAATTATTTGCACTACCTATTACTTCAATAGCGCCCCTAATGATTTAATCGTAAACAGGCAAGTTTTACTAACTTATACCGCGCTCACACACGGGCAGAGTGAACCACGTTGTCATCAGTCCACCTCGGTTAAGTGACCAATATAATTGGTGTTATTACTCAATCCGCCTTAACTTTTCACCGACAAGGTGAAATCATCCATGCGGAAAAACCGTTCTAGTTTCTATTAAACAGTCTGGAAAGTGCTTTAATCGTCTTCATTGTCAATTGAGTGCGTTGGTTTCCCAGTCGGTGTATCGTACTCTACTGTGAATTTAGCCATTTCGTTGCTGCACTCACTAAGGGGAATCACAAACGTCGATATATCATCGTACGAGGCTAACTCGCCATTGGTTCTTCTCCAACCTTTTTCATTCAGAGTGCCTCGCGCATCCCCAACAAGGGCCTGGGCTGCCATGACGTACCTGGAGAAAAAAAGTGGACGTCAAAGAAAGAATGGCCTCCATTTGACGATAGCAAATTACCGCATTTTTGTCCGTGGGTTTCATTTCCGAGACGCAAGTCGTTTTCCGAAAGCAGGGCCATTATCGGCTAATCATCAGAATAAAAGAAACTTGGAACAAATCTGCGCTATCGACACAAGGCACAATTCTTAACTCTTAATTCTTAAGAGTGACAAGCATCCAATTTCTCCTTATAATATCCCCCTCCCCCCCTCCCCGAAACACACATTAAAGTCACGAGATTAAAGGAAATGATCAACAACTGAAGAAGCTCTTGATTGTTAAACAAATTCTCCTTGTCAGCACCTTAGGAATAGTATAGAGAACAGTGTGCAGAATATGCATATTAATGTCAAGGTGCAAAGGTCGACAAAATTTACTATCTTGAAATGGAAGAAAGCGCTGCTTAGCTATGTTAAAGTATTGATGCATACTTTACCTTCTTTTGTCGTCTTTTGGAATTTTGGAAAACGTATCCATTACCATTGCCGCAGCCTGAAAAAAAGTAAAGTGTTATAAGAGGTTTTGGGCTTCATGCCGAATACGTGATGAAAAGTTCCCCCACAAGTTTGCGGGTGGTTTGAAATGAATGGGTACTGTTGTGAGGTGACGGGGGGAATGGTTTAAGTTTGATAGTGGTGATGAACAGAGCGGAAAGTGGAGGGTGAATATACATTGAGCCATTTGGGTTGAAGTGGAATTAAAAGCAAGGGGGTTGCGTGCAAGGAGTGAACTATAGGGAGAAGCCAAAAGGGGTAGTGAGCCATTAGGTGGGATATGAAATGAGAAGTAGGGTAGAGAGTGCACTCGAGACTGGGGTGAGAAGTAAAGAGGAAGGAAATAGAGGGTGCACGGGATGGAGAGTGTGGAGGAACTTAAAGTGAGGAATAACCTTGGAAAGAAATGGGGAAGCTTAAAGTGAAGTGTGGACTAGCGTGGGAAATAAAATGGGGGAGGAGTTAGTAGTGAGGTCAAGAATTGAGTGGAGACTGTGCAGCGTCGAAGAGGAGGTAAATGATGGAATGTACCAGTGGACTACAGAGAAGTAAAAGTGATATGAATATAGATCGATATGAGAGGGTTCGGTAGAATAAATAAACAGAATAAATATACACAGTAATTTCGACAGAGAGCTTTTTGCACATAACTGATGGATAAGAGGAACAAAAATGACAGGCTTAATGACCCGCTTTTGAAAGCACAATCATTTGAATTTGCGCAACAAGTCAACTTTTTCTTTAATAAAAAAAATAAAGTACGAGTTTCATTACCTTTTCACTGGATAATCTCTCCCAGAGTCCGTCGGAAGCCATTATCACAACATCATCCTCTGTGAGCTTACAGCTAGACAAGTCAAACTTCCGAACCTGTGAGGAGTACGAAAACAGACACATGTAGCGGTAAAGGGGTTTTCCTTTCCACGATTAAGCCAGAATGCGGCATAAATGAGATTTCTCGATGACCGTCGAGTTTATCAAATACCGCCATCTCCTTATCTAACAACAACACATCCAAGCAATAGAGGGTTCGCTAGTAATTTCGATCCTTCACACCAAAATGTCTAACCATAGTGCTTATCTTCGATCACGCCTCCCGAGCCCCAACCCTTTTGGCCAGATTTTTTGATTTTGACAGCCAGTTATGATATTTCCGCTTACATCTTCGCTGACCAAAAGGATTGCGGTACAGGAACGAATTAGAGTTTATTTTGCAAACTTCGTTTCATAACACTGTTACAATAATAACTCTCATGTCTGTTACTACAGCTCCTATTTGATGACTCCAGTATCAGTTAAGGTATATCAGTAGCCGCAAAACGCTTACCTCTGGTTGTGGAGTGAGAAAAGGTTTAATAGGAAGGCTACAGAAAGCCACTCTCAAATCATGATCTCCAAACCCACGAGTTGTTCCTATGGTGTCCAAAAGGCGGGCCTGGTAAACAAACAAATCATACTGCTTCTTAACAATACGACTAGTAAATTGGTGGGTTCTTCCATTACTTGCAAGCAGGCCCTGATCAGTAGTACTTCAGCACGAGCGTTTCCTCGTTCGCGCAAAAATAAGAGGCCTTGAGCAACGCGAGCTTGAGGGGTCAGCATGAGATCTAGCTCGGTAAACCTCTCCCCAGATCGCCAGATCGTCTCTTTCCGCGGGCAGAGAAACACGCGTCCTGCAGCACTAAAAACGAGGGCCTGCACACAGGCTAGTTCTTCCACCATGAAGAACCTGATCCGTTAAAACGCTGTTCCTTTGAACTACACATGAAAATTAATTTGGAGAATCACTTGTTACATATCGTGCGTGGCAGGCTCTGAAGTAAGAACAGAGCGCAATTATTAAAGGTAATCGAAGTAGAATAGTTTCAAGCCTTGCTCGTGATTCAAGAACGTGCGTTTTTTGTTTTTGTTTTTTTTTTTGCACGCGCGTCCTTTGAAACTCGCGCACACTTTTCTCAAGCGCTTCCTGCTTAGACACATCTCAAGAGAGGTAGTTCCTTCGCTTGTGCATGATTAGAAACCGTTCAAGGCTAAAAAGGTCTTACCACCACTTAGAGTGCATTTTGCCGCAAGCAAAAGTAGGATGAAAGCATTACGGTGTTGTGATGAGCACATGCGCATATGGGCCGTTTCAATCAAAGGACGGAATACAATATTAGCAAGATGACCTCCAATTGACCTCCTTCTAATTGTATAAACAAAGTTTCACTTTTTTGACGTGACGATCGTATGACATACAGTACGTTCTGATTGAATAGAAACAGAAACGAAAATACAAAATAAATAGAATGGGTCTTGACAATACCTTCTTTCCTTCACCATTAATCATTGGAAATTTTCTTGTGTCCTCCTCGGTCACCGTCTTAAGAGCCCTGTTGAAATGCAGAGGTGTCAGAGTATCAGAGTCACAACTTGTAAGAGGTTATTAAGTCTCTCTAACTACTTCCTGGTCAGATTCTTAGTGAACTACCGATAACGTTCTGTAAGGCCGGGTTGTTCAAAGCTGGGTTAAGATAACCCAGGGATAGTGTAAAATTTAGAAACCTATATTAAAACTCAACCCCGGGTTAGCGCTAATCGAACAACTGAGTCCTGAGTCCTAAGAATTAAAATCCTGCCACCGAGTTCTTCCTTCGGTGCCCCATTAGGGAATTGAACACAGGCGGCCATCAGGGGTCAACCCTAGTTATGTGGGGCACACCAACGGAACCAACTCCTAATCTGTTCATCTTCTAACAAGCGTAATATATTCCAAGTTCTTCATTTGCAATCCGTCTAATTATCCGCCAACCTTTCCAGTTCTCATTCCTCATTGTCTTATTCACCCCCCATCTCCCCCCGTTAGCCCTGGCCTGGCCCCCCACAGCCCCCCACACCTCCCCCCCTTCCCCCACGCACAGTAAACAATTATTTAAGAACTTTTCAATGACCCAAACAAAACATGGGGGTACAGCCTCTAGAAAATATGACAGATCTGTGGAAGCAAACAGTCAACTGCAGTGGAGACAATGGATGAAGAAGGTGAATGGCAAAGATTTGTTATAGGGCAGCGCTTTTTTTGCACACTGACTGTAACCTCCAGATGATATACTGTGTGATTTGGCAGCAACACAAAATTTGCAGAAGCACAAAAATGAAAAAAAAAAAAAAAAAAAAGAAGAAGAAGAAGAAGAAAAACAAACCATCCTGTCATATGTCGATCCCTATAAAGCAACTTCTGACCAATATGTTTTTTCCTGGCCCTCTGCTGAAATTCAAGCCGGCCAAAGTCACTTCCTAAAAGCTGGGGTTTCTGATAAGCCTATCAGAGAACAAAAGCATTCATAAGCAAAATCACGCTGAAATGTTTCATGAATGTTACTAATTTGTTAGGTAACAAACAAGTGTAATATATTTTTTGGTTCACTAATTTTTCACAACTTACAAGTAACTGAAGTCTTTGTCTCTCTGTCTCAGGTGTGAAGTCATATGAAAGAGGAATAACTTTGCCCTTGTGGACTAGGATTGCTCTGATGAAATCATTAAAACAGAAACAAAACAAACAAAATAAAATTAAAATATATTGACCCTTTCACCCCTGAGAGTGACTAGCATATAATTTCTCCTGACAATATCACTCCTGAATTAACCATTAAGGTCAGGAGAATAAATAAAATGATCACCAACTGAATAAGCTCTTGATTATGAAACAAATTCTCCTTGTCAGGACCTTACAAAATGTGTAGATAACAGTATCGAGAATATGCATACTGATGTTAGGGTGTAAAGGGTTAAAGCAAATACACCAAAGTAGTAAGAGCCCTTTTTTCCTTTTTTTTCATGGCCTCATTTACACATTGAAGGGGGTTGGGAGGGTTCAGGAAAGTTACACAAACCTTAACAACAGCAAGTAATACTTTTCTGTTTTTGATTTGCCAATGTGTCCTTACCTCTGCTGTGATCGCAAGAACCAATTATAGAGCACAGAGTAACAGAAGGTTTTTTTTGCATTGTTAAAAAAGAAGTATCCATCAGGTGCATGTGCTAAGCATCACTTTACAAAATCAAAATGGCATCCTCTCACTTAGCTACACATCCATGCAACCAAACCTCTGCTTCTTTAAAATTTGGGTAATCCATTTGGTTACTCTGCACACATCAAAATTTGGACTACTTTGTATGCAATTTTAGATTTCAAATATTTGAATGGCTAGGTGTCTAAAGTATTGTATGGCAAGGGAGATTCTGTGTGAATGAAATACCCATGGCATGAAATTTTTAAGAGGAAGAAAATTTATTTGGTATTATGTGAAAATAGCCTTTAATGCCCTTAACCTGTTCCAGGTGTTCAGTTGGCCCTTTGACTCCCATGAGTGACCAAGACAGAATTTCTCCTTACTATATCTATACAATATCTGTTGACAAGTGATGAGAATTAAGAAAAATATCAATTATGGGATAACTAATTGATCTAATACTAAATTCTCCAAACTAACATTATGAGAATCATTTGGCAGACAGTAAGGAGAATTACGAATGAGATCTCAGGAGTAAAGGGTTAGTAAAATGAAGCACAATAGTAAACAGCACTAAAGTAGCAAAGGAGCAAAAAAACAAGGGAAGTTTGCTTTGGATTCTTTTACCTGATCCAACCCAAACCTCTTTTGCTTTTTCACTCCTCTGCTCCTATCACCCTGTTTGCAATTTTGCTCCATTATAATAATTGAAGCCTGGAATAGGCTCACATGTCCTGATCTCTGCTGTAAGTGGTTATAACATGAGTACACGCCAGTCAAAGACAGTGACCTTAACAAATTTGTTCAAACCATGAATATCTACCCTTGGCCTAAGATTAAAGAGACTACCTGCAGTCCCCTGCATTAGCGACATATAACTTCTCTCCAAGAAACAGGGCAACAATTGATGCGCAGCCTCCATCAATCCTGTAGGTGACTTTCTCTCTTCGAATTTGTTCATCCTGTTAAAATTCATTAATTCATAATAATAAATTCTAAGTGTTTATCTTTATTGAGGAATGGATTATGGGTGAGCAAAAACCTGCAGGAGGGTTATTTATATTTCTAGTACCCCCTGCCCTTGATTTTTACCATAACAGTGGTGCCACTTTAATGCTTGTCTCCACAAACCCAGTAACTGAGACAGACCAGTAACACCCAGGTTTGTTGTTGATCTTCAAAGCAAAGGATTGACTCTTCCCAGGTTAAAAAACTTTTCTCCTAATCACATGATGGCTCCATGTTGGGTTTAGATGAAAAGAAACAGCAGGTGCAATAGAAGCAAGCTGCAAATGGTGTTTCACACTCAGTTTGCCCCTTAAAAATTCATTTGAGCTCACCATTTCTTTTAGTCCTACTGCATAAGAGAACTTGTTCACAGGATATGTAAATGTCACCAGATGCCTCTAAACTCACCATTTCAAAGAAGGCCTCTTCTAAGACTCCAATCACAAGACTATCAATTGTCACTGAAGAGATAACAGCTTCAGATAATTCCTCTGCTGCAGCAAGTTTTTCATCATTTTCATAAGCCAACAATTCCTTTACTCCATGCAACTTCTCCATTATATGGACATGAAGGTTATTGACAGCCATCAGAGCTGCTCCACATCCAGCATGGCCGTCAAATACACCAAAATATGCGTAAGGGATCTTGGTCTGAAAATTGAAAACATTATCATTTCTGGTACCTATTAAACAACTTTTATCCACTTAACAAAATCAAAATGCATAAGTTAAATTTCAAGCTATCAGTTCCAACCAGATGTCAAGTTACATGCATTTACATGTACTAATGGGATTTTTTAAAGACACCATTGAATTAAAAACTCATTCTTGGAATGATATAGTTTAATGAATATAACTGGAAATGATGAAATTTAAGGTTGGACCATACAGACATGCATACCTGTGTAACATGGGTTGGACTTCCATCACCATCTGATTCCTGGGTCAACTTGCTGACATTTAAGCAGAACATTCCAGCCACCGATTGATCTTCATTTTTATGTGGCGTTTTACCAGCATTTATTGCCCTAAAGAATATTTTTATGTATTTATTCATTAAAATCAACTTGTTAATGTGGCTTGATATGAAAATTTGATAACATTTATGAGAAAAATCCCCTCACTCCCATGATCTCATTACAGATATAGTAGGACAAAAATAATTATTGGTCATACATGGAAGTGAAAAATATTTTGCAATTCATAATTTTTTTATCTTTGTGAAATTTTTTCAAAGAATTAATTACACCGAAAACTATGCAAACCACATAAATGAATGAAGGGAATAAGTTTCTAAAGAAACTGTAGTACTGCATCTGTGGGAAAGTATAATAGCAAAATCGTCTTTTGCTCAGACAAAGGGCTGACACTCAAAACATCAACTTTAAAACTCTGTTATGCAAACCACGGTCCTATTTACAATTGTAATTTTTTTTTCAGACAGGTATAATTATGTTTGTCTCTGTATCTTCACTTTTAATCCCTATTTGGTTTTGATGCATAACAGACAGCATTCTTAAAGGATGAAGAGGCAAGCAGCACCTTCCAGAAATGGCATTCAAGTCCACAACAGAATCAACAGCTAACACTGACTGCAGAATTGAGCAGACAAATTGCTTAATTATTATTTCATTATCTCAAACACAAGAGGTTTTTGAACATCGTGTAGTTATTATCTAAAACTTTAAACTCATTGTATATTTATTATCTTTAACTCTAAATTTTTAGCTAATAAATTTAAACAACAAGCTATTCTGTGTCATAATTTCATTTTCAAGTCAACAGGAAGTATATATACATATGCTGACGCACCAAAATTTAAAAATCCTCGCTCCAGCACCACAAATAACGAAAAAAAAGGTGTCCCATTGAGATCACTGAATTGCTTTATCAGGGCAAATATCGCCATTATACCCTTAAATCCAAAAACAGATTAGAAAAATAAAGAAAGTAACTATCTGGAATAAAATCGATACCAAGCTACCTTCAAATCATGGCGATAAGACACAGTCCTGTTAAAGGAGGTTTGCTGAGGTGCGAAATATTAAGAATTGAGTCGAACAGGGCACTAAAACAAGTCTTACTCATTCATAATTAACCTCGCACCGCTTGTGGACATAAGAAACTAAGATCGACTCGCGACAGAATCCAGTCAAAACTCAATGAGTAAAGGTTAATTTTTATTGATATAAATCGAGGGTTTTTACTTCCAACGCAAGAGGAAAAGAAAGGAGAAAAAAGAAGCTCCCTACGAGGTTATAGTGAGAGCAGGAAGTTAATGGATATGGAGCCTTCGCTAAGTATAGAAGGAATACAATATTAAGTAAACTAGGTAACTAACAACGGATACGGCCGTTGAATTACGATTAGATCACTTACTCGGCATATCCTGCATTCAAGGGAAGTTCCCTGTGTGGCATAAGAATCGCTCTTGAATCATGATCGGATGCCGCTTGTTCAGATTCTTCGTTCAGTTGGAGAAATTCAGGCCTTCGATACTTGTACTTTTCTTCCAACATATCATCATATACACGAAAGCCTAAGCGCCTGTCCGAGTTCACGTTGGTAAAGTAGGCAAGCGCACTGGCCGGGTTAATGTTTAGCATTCGTTTGATGCCATGTAAGCTCATAGTTGGATCCTTAACTGGACATTTAGGGCTCTTCTTCAGGAAAGAAAATAAAAGATGGATTTGCCGAAGGAGCTTATTTGGCGGAAAAACCGCTGGTCAGAAAAAGCGGAACCGCGCCGTTCCATTGGTACAGGGCAAGCCGATGCAGGTCGATCACGAAACGCTTTATCATTCGTTAGAATAAACTGAGCCCTAAAACTTATTCAGCGGTCAAACGTTGAGCATCCGCAAATAGATCATTATAAGCCAGCTGCGCGCAAATTTCCTGCGCAAAATTTTCAAATAAAATCTATGTAAAAAACCGGCGTCACTCACGCAAAATCCGCTATTGTGCTCGTAAAAATCCTAGAGAGTTGCTCACTTGAATGCTAAAAGTTGCTAACAGATTGAAAAATTCAAAAAAGTTGCTACCTGAATTTAAAAAGTTGCTCCTAAGTTTCTTGGTGTTTTTACTGACATAAACGTTAATTAAAAGCCATATTTTTTGTTCTTACCTTTTAAGAGTTGAACGCAACTAAAGGCGGCTTCTAACCAATTACTCCCGTTCATGGAAGGAAATTAACAAAGACAGCCATTTTTGCGCATCACTTTAGCCGACTATCCGTTCTAATATTAGATAATAGGCCTGGGAAACATTCAAGAAATTTACATAAATCGAAATTTTGTTATGAAATCGTTGACTTTATCGTGCTTGATCCATGATGTGCTCTAAACCTACATTTTGCTCAAAAATTCCTCAGATAGGTAAAAATAGCTCGATGTTGCTAGAAATGCAAAAAGTTGCTCAAAAGATGCCGAGCACAATCGGGAAAGGTTAAGACTGGAATGACGCAGGACACTTTTAAGGGGACAACGATATTTGGGGAGGTGGTGAACTAGGGTTGTGGGGAGAATTCCCGTTGAAAACTGGAGTAATGAAAAGTATTTTGAGGGGGATTGACAATGGTTGGAAGAATCCTGCGGAGGACTTAATTATGACGAAGAATTCTGAAGAGAACTGAGAATTATAGGGACGTTGTTACCATGGTTGGCGTATCATTGCCCAAATCCTCAGTAAAAAGGATCCTTACATGCAAACCTTTTCCTTTCGATGCCTACCTCACCTGGCCAACTTCACTAGGACAACAGTTTGACTATGATCATTACAAATGACTGTGAACAGACTGTGGATCATGTGCGATAAGAGAGGTATGGAGATGAAAATAAAGAAATCATGATCGCATTGGTGGAAAGCCTTGCCGAAGTGTCTCTATTGACAGCATTCTGGAAACAAAGGTTGGAGTTTAACTACACGAACTGATGCCGGAGAGTGAAATTTTCGTCCACAACCACGAGGGACTTGTCTGTAATTGTGAAACTCGTTTAGAAACACCGCTCGTGCTTTCATATTTTGCAGTGATAACCTAAACAAAATTTCTATACAGGGTATTCAAATCAAAGGGTAAGTGTAAAGGATACAGTATTACTGACCAAAAGCTGTAGGACCGAATTTGTAGTGTTCTGAGACCTAGATTCTCCCGCGAATCGATCAATAGCGCGCAAAATACCTTGTATGATTCTCTTGCATTGAATTCGATCATGTCTATTCGTCTTTAAATAGATTGTGACTACTTGCTTTTATTTTATCCCACTCATGTGTCTATTGGCGTTTATTTTCCGGGTATCATAATTTCAAGATCAAAGCTCCACGTCGAACACCGCTTGTTATTCAAAGTGAAGACGATGACCCGCATGCACTGGCTTGTCTTCTTCCACGAGAAATGGAACGCATTCCAGAGGCTCTATAAGAAGTCCAGATTTTGAGCAAATCGCAGAGAAAGACATACACTTTAGAAGATGTCAAAGGGCAGCAGATCGGCAGGGTTCAGTACTTCCTAAACATTCAGCTGCATGGTTTGCTCCGATGTGGCAAAATAACTAGGAATTGAAGGGTAAGTTACTGTTTTCTTGCTTTACTGTTACTTTTTTGTAAAGGCTTGATGGACTGAAATTGATACATGTCTATTTAAAAATCGGAGAGAAGCAAGATATTGTCTTTCCTCGACCTATACTGGGGAGAAATGAAATTGTCCCGATTCCGCGACCTCATACCTCTCTCTCGTTCCACCTTATTTAATTGGGTTTCATGTAACCCAAAATAGGGAAATCAACGGAGAACCGACAGTAACATCGAGGCCGAGTTCTACCCAGAAGTTCTCCAGATACAAACAGGCTGGCGGAGGAGCTTTTATTCCTGCGACGGTCTTAGTGGAAGGACCACAGCGTTATAAAGAATTTGTGCTGGAAAGAATCCGCTGTACTCTTCCAGAATGCGAGAATGTCGAGGACATACATGTTGAATGTTTGAAATAAACGAATATTTTTAATGGTATCTTACGTCCAGTCCTTATTAGCGAATTTTGTTTCGGCGTACTACCGCATTACAACATAGCCGCCACAAAAAAAAAAACAGCTTCTTCTTGTTTCCAGCACCTCTCGACCAAATTTGCTTTGTTGTGATTTTGATCTCACCCAACCGCAAAGCTCGAAACCGACATCCAGAAATGGTTATGGCCCGAACTGTGGATGACTGTGACTTTTCACGGGTTTATTACGTACCAAAAATAACGCCGGACCAGCTCCCAGTTGACTTGTTAGCTCAGTTAGTAAAGCAGTGTACCGGTATTGCAGAGTTCATGTGTTCAAATCCGAAAATCAAATCCGAAGATCGCTTTCATATTCATATAATCTTTATGAGCAGCACCACTGTCGAAACCATATTTATAAACTTAATCTTGACCATTTTCATCAAAAGCAAAGAATGTGCACCTCAAAGAGAACAGTAGAAACAAATGATCTGCAAAGGGAAATATGTGTAGACTGTAATTTAAATTTTTGTGTTACTCAATGTTTGTATATGTAAATCTTAAAGAAAAGTTTGGGTTTTACTTTTGAACTGACCGAAGTGGAAAAAACCGCAACTTCTGAGAACTACATTTCTAATAGATTTCCGGATACAACTCTACTTTGTTAGTAGATGTCCAGAAATAAGAGTCCAGAGAAATGCCTCAAAGAAACTTAGCGGGTCTTATTCGAAATAAAGGGGGTATGTTTCTAAAGAAACTGTGGTACTGCGTCGGCGGGAGAGTATAACAGATAATTTAGTTAACACTAAATTACCGAATTCGAAATAACCTAAGGAGCGGTATGCTAAGCCTATTTTCTTTGGAGAAACAATGCATGTCTTAAGGAAGATAACAGTAAATCGTTAACACAATGTCCATGCACAAATAGTCTTGGCCAAATATTACAGCAACATATAACTGGAACAATTTTAAACACGTAACAAGAAACAATTTGTCAAGTTCAAGTGATAAAAAGCCGTCTTCATGATGTTACTCTATGAGTTTATTCAAGGCATTATCAGGTTTTCCTTCGGCACCAAGACCAACAGATAATCCTGTACCAATATTATTGTTTGAATTCATGTGGGAGGTTGGGAAAAAACAATCTATCAACCTTGATACCTGGTAAGGCAAATAAAGACTCGCTTGAGCAGCGATATAGACAGTTATTTTGAATTATATTCAAGGATAAATTCTATGAGAAGTCGATAAATTATCTCCATGTTATGCTGAATTTTACTCAGTTTATCCTTGAGTCGTTTTCCTTATGATCCGTTTGTTTTTATCGAGTCACAAGCAGGCCATGCTCTGGTGACGTACGTCAGCTAGAGAGATATAGTTGATGATAACTTTGTCATAATAATCATCAATAGATATCAGACAATAATCTACAAATGCCTAAGGCTGGGATTTTATCAAATCAGGAACCCTCCGAGTTTTTACTCTTCTTCAAAACGGCCGCGCTTTAAATCGAATTTGAAAGGGCTGAGTGGTTTTTTTATACGTCACTTACACTTACAGCTGTCGCGATGCGTACTCTCGGTAGTCGGCTACCTAAGATAAATATCAACTAACCTTACAGTTCACGTGTAACTTTAGTTGGTTTCTTTTCAGAAAAAACGACAGGCGGTTCAAATGAACTGATTTTGTCATTCTAGCATTCTAAGCTATACTTACTCTCATGTTATTCATCTTTTACCAAGGAGATGTGATAACATTCTTTTTCTCAATTCACATTGCGGCTTTTCTTGAAGCCACAGCAATTCAAATAGATCGAGCCACATGTGACTATAAACTATGTCGCTCGTTACACTTCTGTACGAGTTGTGAGATTGCATGGACTAAAGAAAAATTGTTAGGTTTGGAACGGCTAGGAAATCATTCCTAACAGTATAGGGTAATATTTCATCATTTTCATACTGTCTGTATCACTTCTCGCTGCATCAAGGTTCGCAAACCAGGTCTACCCCTTTTTGTGCAACATCATTGTTCACCTTGATTCATTTGCTGTATTAGTTCATGAGAATTATTAAATCCAGAATCCATTAGCCTGCATAAAAGAAGGGCGCTGAGAACCCGAATAATAGATCTGAAGGAATCGAGTCGCGTGTCTACGTTTTCATTCAAACAAGTTGTGATTGCAGAGCTTTCCTACCAGAATCGAGATTCCATTGGTTAAGAAATTAAGAAAACTGAAAGTTTAATATAAATAAGTCAGTCAAAAACTTGGTTGGCAACGCTTCAATGTGTTTTCATCATGAATGTTGTCAGTTTGAACTTCTGGTATATCATGATGGTTGAACAATTGCCCTCTTTAATCTGCTCCTGCTCATTTCAGTTTCTTTAATCTTTTAAACCAATCACATATCAGCCATTGATAGGCTAAAATCAAAAGTCAAGAGAGCTGCATTATACTAATCACTGTCTCCGAAAGTGCTCAGGAATGCGTCAATTAGACGACCCAGAGGGGCGTAGTATAGAGTTTATAACGAAGCTATCAGGAATAGGGAAGCCTGATAATAAAAATGAAGATGTTCCTCGTAAGAACCCAAGCAAACACTATAGTGATATAAAAGCCGTAAATGTGAGTGAAAAATTACAGTATTTTCTGTCTATTTAATGGAGTTATTAATAATTCATTGTTATCCTGGTTATATAGACTTTTATTCTTAATCCGCGTGGATATTTTAGAATTGCGTGGTATTTTGCCGAACCCCGAAGGGACTGTTTAGTTACAGAGAAAATCGCACACCCAAGAAACCAAGACCACCTAATAGCCTCGCTTAAGTTGACGTTAAAACGAGGCTACTAGCAAACAATATACACTTAATACATGGTCCCGAGGGAAACAGTTAGTTTTGTTTTTTGTCTTTAGTTTTGACTTCGACTCCGGAAACATCAAGACTCTCGGGAAAACAAAACTAACTTGTCTCCCGAGGGACCATACATTAAGTGCTTTGATATATATTTGCCCAATGTCATTGCATGCTCATTGCTCGCATCCACTTCGCATCACTATGTACGTTTGTCGGCTTTGAACTCGTTGGCGGGTTTGGCAATGTTGTTTGGTTTTCCGGTCTTGGTAAGTTTCTGCAAGAGAGAGGAAGGATAACCATTAGAAATCAGAACAGATGACAGATGTTTTTTCTCCTCAGTGATAACGGAGGGTTTTGTTACGAGGCGTTTGGCGCGCTCGTAAAGGCACTTAACAACACCGCGTTTTACTGATTGAGGATGGTGTGAATCATATGCTAAGTATTGATCTACAAATCAGATAGTTCCAACCCCTGTAAGTGAACAAGTCAACTCCGACTTTCGCCCATGGTCGGTCGGGCATTTAATGAGGAATGAGAGTCTCCTTGGGCTGCTTCCGGCCAAACGCCCTGCAGACATCACACATTTCGATTAACTGCTTGATTTTACCGCTCATTCCTGGCCAGTATATGCTTCCTTTAGCTAGCGAAAGGATGCTTACAACCACACTATGAGCCCAATGGAGACGATGCAACATATCTCGACGAAGCGACTTAGGGACGTCTACTCTTTCTCCTCTAATGACCATGCCACCGTAGACGCTCAACTCATCACGAACGTCAAAGAAAGGCAACATCAGATGAGACAACTCCCCTTTAGTTTCAGGCTAATTAGCCTTGATGACTTTAATCACCTCCAGGAAGTTGCTATCCTTCTGCGTGTAATCTTTAATTTCTTAAAGGATATTCGGCTTCAAACGGATGTGCTGTGTCATGTTGATGCTCTCAATCTCTGAAGCGACTTTCTGGCTTTCATCGTAGGGTAAATAAGCCTGACTTGGGGTGTCGGTCAGATACATGGTGGATCCCTTCCTATAGCCAAGGCTGACGTTGCACAACTGAACTCACATTGAGCATGCGCAGAAGCCTCTTTGGAGCGCGATGCAGCGGCTTCTTGAAAATAACTTTTAGAGGCTTGTGGCCTGATTCCAAATCACTTCTCAACTATAAACATTGCCTATGTCGTCTAGTGCAAAGATTACAGACGGTGATCCACGTATTTGTCACGATTTTAGAGCTCTCCAAGATAATGGGTGTTTTAATATAATAGACGAATATCACTGGACGGTACAGAGACCCAGAAGAAAGGGTAGCAGCCCTAGATGCGAGCATTAAACAGATGAGGTAAGGTCGAAAGCTTTTTGTATTGTCAAACCGCGAACGTCTGAGCAGTTTGAATGTTTTTTTGCAAGATATGCTTCTTGTAACTGCATGTTAAACGCTTTGCAAACACCTGGGATTTGACGCCAGCTTTGCCCACAGTAGGGGCGCCGGATTATGTAAGTGCAGAGCTGCTGGGAAGGAATGCAGCGATTACTCTAACTGCGATGAACAGATATGCACAAACAGGGTGAGTGTCTCGATACAATTTCCATTTTGAATGAGCAAGTAGCTGATGCCTCCCTTTGCCATGTGGCTCCCTATAGAGATGAAAAAAAGGAAATAATTACTCGATCGCGAGCAGTTACAATTCTTTCCTATTCAGTTGATAACAACATGCAAAATTACCAATTTTACCAATTACCAATCAGAAAAAACAGGAATCACTGCCATCTTGACTGAGGTCAGACCTGAGTAATTAAAACCCATTGTTCATCAACCTCGTTCAAAGTTGTTTGAAAGGAAACTTATTTTGGTAAAGGGGTCACTGAAGTTTTTTTTCTATTATTTTTATCATTTAGAGAAGGAAATTGAAATACGGAGAGTTGTTTCTTGGTTAGGACTCTTGTATGACACCCGACCTGGATACTGCTAAAATCAGCAATGACGAAATACTTTTGTGTAATTAGAATATGAAAGATGATGAATTTTCGGCTTAGTAATGAAATAGAGGAATGAAGTTCTCAAGGAAAGGAAAAATAGGCTTTGACACAGCTCATCCTAACAGTGTGCAAGACGGCTGTTATATATGAACGCAATGAGTCTGTGGCTCATCGGTAGAGTGTTGGAACTCCGAGTCAGGAGGTTTGAGATTCGATTCCTGTTGGGTAACCTGAATGTTTTTTCAAAATTAAATTAATTGTTTTTCTTGGCGCATACAGCTCGAACAGCTCGAAGAAATGCGATACTCTACAGCATACAAGCACGAAGAGCCGATTAGACAAAAGACGCCAGTAGATTATTATCGTACCGCTGACGAATATGGTGGACACACTGCCTCTTCTTACGATTATTACCGTACTCCGGAAAAGGTAATACCACTTCATTACTCATTCATACAACCTGGAATCTCGGCCCAGATGGTCTACCGAGGATCACCTGAATTAAAGGCCATTCATTTTGTGGTAGAATATCCTCGTAATAATTTATTCATCCCAATCTGAACCCGGTGGTTACCTACCAACACCAACACCAGAAGATTTTGCGGTTATAAAATTATAAAGATTACCGGTCTCGCAGGTATCCTCATTGAAAATCAATACCTCCTCGCGGTGCCCAAAACGCGGACTGCAAAGTCACTAGCAATTATGATAAGCTATTTTTTTACACTTGTCTTGACATGATCGACCCACCAAGCTCAGCGAGCAATGTTTATTCCAATTCAAAATTATGCGCTGCCCACACATTAGCTTACATTCCCAAAGATAAAGGCTTTTCGCTCGGACTCTGAACTTTTTTTCGAGTCTGTCGCTTCCTTTCTCAGATAAAGATGGATTTTGTTTAAAAAGAAGGGGGCAAGTGAGACTTCAAAGCTTTTAGGAAAAAATTCAAAGTGTGCTCCTCTAGTTTATCGATGAATTACTTATGGAGAGCTATTGGGAGTAATGGTTATCTGAATATTGGACGGTGATTGTTGTTTCACGAGCTTAGCGTTTGTAGTGTCAGACAAAAAGGCGCTCCTTTAGCACGACTCACTGCGTTTATTCTATTCCTAGGGAGCTCGGGGAGCTGGTTGCCCCTGTCACGGAAGAAAAAAGTGCGTCCATAGTAGGGGCGCTGGATTATGTGAGTGCAAAGCTGCAGGGAAGGAATGCAGCTATTACTGTAACTGCAATGAACGGATATGCACAAACAGGGTGAGTGTCTCGATACAATTTCCATGTTGAATGAGCAAGTAGCTGATGCCTCCCCATGCCATGTGGCTTCTTACTTCTTAAGGAGGTGAAAAAAGGAAACAATTACTCGATCGTGCGCAGTTATGATTGATTTATTGGCTGAAAAAACGGTCGGTTATTCCTTTCTCTATTATCTTAATTGGCCGATGCGGAGTTGTTACCTCTTTTTCCAAGGGGTCAATAAAGCAATTTTCAATTTAGTATCGAAAGTGAGCAGAGATTGCTTAGGGTTTTGCTTGATTTTTCTTCGTGATTGGTCCAAAATACCGGATTAACCAATCAGTTGCAAAACTGAAAACTTTCGCAACGCGGTCATTCGCGTTTTCCCGCGCTTCAAGCAGTTTGCTTGTTTTCGTTTTGAGTTCTCATTGGCTAATGATGATGTAAACTTTGTTCTGATTGGTCGCTGGCATTACTTTGGTTTTGTTTTTCTTCGACACTCGATGAAAACTGCTCTGATTAGGATGAACCAAACGGAGAAGCTACGCTCAAAAGCAATGACAAGACAAGGAAACCCAAGGGCTGGCCTTCTCTGACCAGACCTTGGGTTTCCCTAATTATTTATTTAAATGCTGGTCTACATGGCACAATTTTTGTTCGCGGTCATAACATGCATTTTTTCTAGGTTTCGCTGCTTTCTATTCAACATTTTTCAGCAGTTACTTGCGTGTTAGCAAAAATTGCACCGTGTAAATCGGCCAAAACGAGTAAGGCTTAATTACGTTCTGTTATAAATTAATTTTAATTTTCTTACATTAGCGATGATTATGAGCACTAACGCCACAGAATCTGTTCTTGACGTAAAGCAAGCAAAGGTTGCCGAGGTTGCGTGGAATATGCACCACTCTCATCTGTAGGGTTCAGTTGTAATAGCATTATCGATGAAGGGTAAATTTTTAGGCTGATCGAACTTAGACATGATTTTTGATTAATTTTGCAGTATGATTTTGCCTTTTTCAAAAAATTGCACGTAAGTTAGACCACAGCAGTGAAGCACGCTTGTTTTAATAAGCTTTAATCAGTGACACTGAATTAGAAGGACTTCAAAATTAGCTCTCAAAAGAGATTACTGATTACAATTAATCATTTACAACAATTATTTTACACGGTATTATACTATTTTAAAAATTCTGTCAATGTTCGTTTTTATCAAGGGTTTTAAAAACTGAATGTATTTACATTATTAGAGTTCTTATAGCAGATTTAGTGGAGGAAAACTCCGTCATACACTTTCTAGCTTTTTGAAACAGAAGTTGTTAGGTATTACCCAATGTATAACCTTTTTCCGGCTAATATTGGTAACTTTTCCTATCGTCGATTACTTAAAATTTAATAAATATCACGGGTCGTTAAATATATAATCCGTAAATTTCGACCCTTATGGAAATGGAAAGACTGTTACGGGAAAACTAAGTGATTTTGACGTGTGTTTCTGAAACACATTTATTTGTTAGTTTTTTCAATATTTTAGCTGTTCTCAATTCGCTTGAGAATCTTTCTTTTTAGAATTTTAAAGATACAAAAGCCAACAGTAGTTGCTTTCAATTACCAACTTTGTACACTTGTACATCGGCCCCCCGAGTTGATCATCGTCAAATAGTGATTTTTAGTAACGACCTTTCCTGGAAATTGCAGTTCTCTGGGAAGTCAGTGTGCAGCTGAAATCGCGTTCGTAAGTTAGCTTAATTGTATTCACCACTGTGTGGTGAATACATGGATGACTATGTTGAGATTACATCCGGGTTTACAGTGGTGAATGCGCCACAGTTGATGTCAGACTTAGACTCAAACTAGAATAAACTTCTGTTGGAACCAAGCTAAGTTGTTGGTCCGTGACGTCTGAAATGAGTCCATCGAAGCAGGCCCTCGTGTGACGAGTTTCTTTTCTCGCAAGCCACGTGATGCCTCCTTGCAAAAGTTTAGTCACAGTGCGAAAAACGTCGCCTTACAATTCTTCCAGATCCGCCTTTAGCCACTCAATATGAAAATCATTCAAATAAAAAATTTCCCTTGGTTTCCCGCAGACGCTAACACTGAGGCAACAAAGGCTACTGCGATGAACCGCTAAAGAGTGGCAGGAAAAGTGCTGACAAGTAAAGTTTGACATTGTTAATGTTTCTAACTGTCTATGTACAACACAGCAATGAGAAGACTTTATTACATTTCCCGAGAAAAAAACAAAAAATATATAATCTATTCACAACAGTGAAAAACATTCCTTTATAAACCTAAAATTTCCCATCCAAGGGAAGTAGAGTTAAAACTTTTCTGCAATTAAAATTTTAAGGCAACGAACATCCGGGTAGGTAAGTTCATCCACTACAGTCAAGCTTTCAGTGAAGCTGCCCTCAATCCATTATTCCCAGTTCCTCTGTTCTGTCCAGAAATTTTCTTCATATGTTCAGCCATTCCAGGTAGACGTGAAAAGTAGTTCCTTGCAAGGACATGCTTGTGAAGAATCTTGCCGATAAACATTCGGCCGTAAGCCTGTAAACGAGAAATACAAAGTTACTATGAGAGAGCTAAAACTTCCAGAAAAGTGAATTTATTAAGAGAAATCAATATCAACACCCACTCCCCAGGACTGCTGACACCTCAGATTATCTCCTTCTCCAAAAATCGACATATCAGTTTTCAAAAAAAAAGGGAAACTGTCACAAAAAATTTACCTTAAAATTTGCTGGCGTTAGGAAAAGAAATTAAGAAGAGTTGAAAGAAATTTCTACCCCGACAAGTTTTCCCTAACAAGAGACCGCGACAGTTTTTCTGTGAAGCATCATTCACGAGAAACGCTGAATACCAGTTGGTAGTGGTTTTGCATCTGACTGGCTGATAAGAGTGCACGCATCTGCGTGAATCTGGCATGGGGATCTAAAAAGTCCATGGAAACTACGATCATAGGTTCGAATCTGGTCAAAGCCTTACATTTTTTTTAAGCTTCCTTTCTGCAATTGCTAAATTTGCAATCCACCTGCGTGAACCATTTCTTTGCTTAACTAAATCATAACAGGAACGACAGTAAAAAAACAGCAGTAAAATAACAATAGCATGTACTACCTCAGTGACGTTTTCAAGTTTCGCATGAGCTGAAGCCTCTTCTTTCGTGAGTAAAATACAGTTCCATGGTGACCATTCCTCGTATTTTTTCCACCGAACTAGCACTAAGTCAAACAGATCTTCATGAGCGCTCAACACGCTCTGACTGTTCCAAATGTTCTCTACTAAATAGCGAAGGTCGGGCTCCTGAGGAAAAAGAATATAGACAAGAAGCGTTATTCTCTTTTGGGATTACATCGAGAAATCTGTAACTAGCACTATGAAGACCATAAACAGGCAAGTTCTTCAAACTTTCGGCTTCACGAGTCAAGTCTCGTAACATAACTCAAGTTGACTAACAAAGAAAGTGGATCCACATATCCCTTGATAATATGATAGAGACAGTGAATTGATAATAGAGCAAAACGTAGGTCCTAGTCTGTAAAAAGCTTTGCGAGATTAGGCGGGAATGTGGCAATGCGAAAGAAAGAAAAATTGGATCCAGGTAGAAAAAGTGGGTCTTAATGGGGCAATGGCTTTTATGGCTAACGGTTAATTTCCTTCCGTTACGATTAAAAGAAATTTTTTTACGGTTATCGTTTTTTTATGACTAATGCTTAAATTTGTCAATTTTATGCCTAACGGCTAAATTGTTTTTTTTTGCCGTCTTAAACGGGCCAAACGGTTAGCCTCATTAAGACTCTAAGAAAACAGGCGTTCGAAGCCTGCAAAACTCGTTTCGTTTTTTATGTGAACTAAAAAAGAAACGCAGCAAAGACGGATGAAAGGCAGAAAGCGAGTCCAATTCTTGCTGTTTGCGGTTACCTACATGTGGTTATGAATTTCTCACGTTGAAACTGTTATCATACGCGGTAAGTTGAAAGTTTTCTATACCTGCAGCAGGTAGGCGATCTTAGAGCCGTCTCCAACGTTTTCCTCAGAACGTCTGAGATCCTTCAGCATGATTCGATATTGTGACAACTCGTGTCTGAGCCTGGCGTCGTTATCAAGTTTCGTGCACTTTCTACACCTTCCGACAACCCTATGTACCGAAAAAAGGTGGATTTACCGGTTAGTTCACATAATGGTGACGTGATGATACAATATCTGTAAACCTCGCTTGCATCAAGAGTTCAAGCCCCAGACCGGACCAACACTCAGCGTCTTAAAATAACTGAGGATAATGTGCTGCTTTTGCAATGACATCTGCAAATGAAAGGATATTCTACTCTTTTTGGATAGGGATGATAAACTGTAGGCTCTGTCAGTATGTCTCCTACATCTTCTCTACACTGATTTGCAGGAGACATTAAAGAACCCACGCACTTCTCGCAAAGAGAAGGAGAATATACCTCCTGGTGTTATTGTTTATTCATTATAAAAGATTTCCCATAAGTGTTATTTACAGAAAGAAGTTGAGCAATAAAGGAAGAAGAACAAGAGGTAAATAAACGCTAGAGAATTAAAAAAATCAAACTTTTTTTCACCACCCTTCCCTTCCAATAAATACCCAAAAGTCAGCAAGACACGATTAGTTTTACTTCTGTATTTATCTGATCGATTGAACCCTTTACACCCTAACATCAGTGTGCATATTCTCCATACTGTTTCCTATACATTTTCTTAAATGCTGAAGGGAGAATTTGTTTAACAATCAAGAGCTTCTTTAGTTGGTGATCATTTCATTTATTCCTGTGACCTTGATGAGCTTTTCAGGGGTGAAAATGTAAGGAGAACTTAGATGCTGGTCACTCTTAGGGGTTTAAGGTTTAAAAATTGGAGCAAGTTTGTTTTTGGAGTCATTCCCAAAGCCTTACAAAGGCAAAACTTGTGTAACTCTAGATATGTTTCGACACTCAATTAGAAATTAATCAAATTGTATATAAGCGACAGAGACATAATGGCCTTACTTGGAATTTGACGACAGCTGAAACTCGGTGGAAGGTAAATACGAATTGCAGCTTGGGCAGAAGTAGATATTTTTCCGTAACACAGCAGGATCTTGCGGAACCTGAGAACAAACAGAACAACAACGGGTCAATAAACTAATCAAGGCCAAAAAATGTATCTTGGATACTATAAGCTATCTAATAACATTATTTTGGTTCCAAACAGCCGTACAAACCAGGCTAACAAACAAGAACAAAAGCGATGTCCTGTGGGCTAATAGCGAAAAAAATCAATACCAAGTTTATGAAAGTTAAACAGTTCAGTTTCAACTAAAAGGATAACTAATTAATTAATTACACTGCATTTAGTGAAATTACAGAAAGCTTTGCAAAAATAAATCGAGAATTGGCTACAACCAGCACCTCCCTGCGCTTCCTGTTTGACACATTTTGAGAGCGAAGAATTTTAAGGCCTTTTTTTTCAATTTAATGAACTCGAAGAAGATTTGCGTTTAGTTTGGTCTTCGTTGTGATTGTCGTTGTGAATCATCCTAGAAAACTGGTACTGAGCTTTATGGGAAAAAAAAGCTTTTCAATCACATACCTTGATCAGTCGGGCCGCTTCTGGGTTAAAGAGAGGCGTTTTGCAGTACTGAAGAAAAAGGGTTAATATTCTCTTGCGTAAACCTGTAAAAGATAAAGGTTCAAATTCGCACAATCAAGAAAATATTATACAAGAAACGTGAGAAACAAACTGATGAAATTTTCAAAAACATTAACAATACTGCCACGCCTTGCTCGCGCTTCACTGGTGAAAGTTGTTAACGGAAGTACAGGCACTTAGGAGTGAAGTTTTCTCTTTTTTTTAAAGTCTCTGCATCGAAAATTCTGCGATCAAATTGTGGCAGGGTTACCATACCGTGTTCTTGAAAGGACAAATTACTGTACTCTCAGTGCATTATTCCACCCTGGATTATTAATAACTACTATCTATAGGAAACTTTCGGGAACTTTTCAAGAAATGCTTGAGGTGTCCACAATGGAATATGCTACAAGTACATGCAGTACCATTCCATCCAAGGGATTAGCAATATTCTAACTTACCTCATAATCAAAACCAACATTATTTAGCCTACATGTATCTACCTTCTAAATTTGATTCCTTGACTCCTCGCATCAGCAAATCTGCTTCTCTATCGATCAGTTCAATTATCTCTTGTGTCAGTTTGCAGTCATGCTCCTTTACAGTGTGTTTGAGGGTCAGCAGTACGTCCAATCTCTCATCTTGGGTGAGGTACTTCATGCTCAGCGTGCTGTAAATGTCCCGTAACTCTTGAGCGCGGATGGTGTATGGTGTGTCCATTTCAGTAACTTTACCGTCGAAAGCTTTCCACTTTTTGGGGGCAGCAGCCTGTTACGACAAAAAACCAAGCTGTTATTTTCGGCATGGTTGATTTAAGAAAAAATCACGGTGGGTTGTCCTGTGTTCAAATGTTTCCAGTGCATATTGGCTCAGTTTAGTTCGTTCAGTTTGGCATTAAGTCAACAGAGGACCAAAGCAACAGAAAACCGGGCCACGATGTTGAATCATCGATTAACACTATCAGATCGCCCTGGACTTGAAAGCAGTAATGAGGCACAAACTTCGACAAACCTTGTTCAAGAAGTTCTTGATCCTTTTGTCGTTGTTTTCTTCATCAGCAACCAGTTTATGCCGATCAATGGAGGCAATAAGGTAGGCTTCTTGTTCCAAAAGTCCTACAAGAGCTGCTTTCCTCTCTGGACCTGAGTACAACTCATCTATCAACGCCATCTCTTCATTACGCCATTCTAAACAAATAAAACATTTCCGTGTTTCAACCCCACAATAAAAGTAACATAAACTTCCAAGAATTACCTGACTCAGCTGTAAGCACCACTCTAAGCTGTTTTAATTGTGCAAGATTGCAGAGTTTCATTTCTCTTTTCACGACTCGAATTTTCTCTCTCAGAAAGTCAAGACAGAATAAAGGTAAACTCACAGGTAAGGATAATCCTATACAAGAAAAGGGAGCTGAGGTATTTAGTTTTTTAATTTTTCCGTTTCTTGGTTACTTTGGAAATACGTTTTCTACTATCTTAAAGAATTCCCTCATATCTTTTCTTCCGATTTTCTTTTTTTCTCTGGTTTGTTCGTGTCTTTATTATTTTTTCCCTTTCTGTCATTCCCTTTTCGCCTTCATGAATAGCAAGAAATATTTTGGTTTTACTTATTCACCATAACGATTTTGAACTGAGATGCTCTTAAAAAAGAACCATGACCTAGCTTGTCTCAGTTACGTGTAAAAATATACTCACTTTCCAAATGAGCATATAGGAGATCAAAGTCTTCTTTAGTCTTAGGATTCATTCTCCTTTCCCACTCTCGCTTAATTCGTTCAGCTCTTTCTTTCTGTTTTCTGAGCTCCTCTTGTCTTTCCCACTCCATACGTCTCAAGCGATCTTCTCTTAACCGCTGAACATAATTCTTGGCCAGCCATCTCCTCCAATAAGTTTGAAGGACAATGACCTGGAAATCAAAAGCAAACTTAGGTCAACCTTGATCAAGATTCATGTTGCATGGTTATAAAATAATGCAATTTACTGGGAAGATGATGAGTAATAGGGTATTCTGAAACTTGTTAGATAAATGGCACAATTAAATGCATAAAGAAATGCAGAAGTGATAGAATAGTGCAAAGTATCAGGAGAATTTTCTGCTCTTCAGAATAAGGTAAGAGCTCTGGCCATGGAAATTTAGACAGAGATCTGATCCCTAAAACCCAGATAATACTCTCTGTTGGTATGATCACCAACTAAGGAAAAGTCATTTCTGACAGTGGTGAAATACCAAACTATCTTTAACTTTCAAAAGCTAAACAACAACAACAACAACAAAAAGTATCCTGTTAAGCTCTTAGAGGATTGTGATAATTATTCCTTAGTTTTTAAAGAGTTAATAGTTCTCTATTTTTTTAATCAAGTTATGAAAATGTCCCTGCAGAAGATTAAGTAGAAAAAAAAGTATGTTTGTCTTTAACTCAAGAGATATGACTGCAAACAGGGGAATCATTTCTTAATGTAATGTGCGCTCATTTACATACTTTCTTTAATATCTTCCCGTGGTATTGGTCAGCTGTTTCATATTTCCCAGGAATCAGTATTTTATCTGTAACATTTGATACATAACAGCCATCCTTGGTCTAAGATAAGAAGGAGAAATTGTGTTAATACTCATTCCACAAACCTGAATCCCAGTTGATACTAAATTGTTGTCTGACACATTTAAACCCACAGCTGTAGAAGAGTCTACATGCAGAAGACAACAGACTGAAGCATTATAATTGATAGATGTACTTCCAAAGTAAAGATTTCCGAGAATGTTACCATTTGTGTGGATGTTGTATTTGTGGTCTGCTGAAGTCTGTTTCTCAATTTGTATGTTTGTGTGTCTCGATGAAACTTCTCAACAGATGAAGGCACACGGATCTTGGGTAAAGTTTGTGCAGCTGCATTGTGGAACTCTGTCCCTGTCAGTCTGTGTCTGTAGCCTCCCAAGAATGGTTTTTTCCTGTTCTCTTGGACAATATGAACCACAAGCTCAACCTCCTTTCCACCTGAAAAAAAAGGAAAAAACACAGAAGGTCAATGAAATACAGTACACCTCAGAGATAGATGGCCAACGCGCACACAAGATCTTTGAATGTTTTTTGCCTGTTGCACAAAAAAAAGAACTGTACTGTATTAAATAAATAGGGGGGTGTGTAAAAAATATCAATAATAAGAAAGTGCCTAGATGTTAATAAAGTCTCAAGTATATGGAAACCCTGTCAAAGGTAATCACTCTATGTTCTGATGAGTGTTTGAGCTTCTAAGAATACACTGCCATGACTTTCCAACACAAAATCAAAGCAGCTATCCACATTCAATGGAGCAACCTACACTTAATCATCAACTTTATCATCATGATTTTAATTAAAAACTTTCCTTGTAAATGCATCCATTGTTTTGTTACTATCATTTGTTTTGTCCAATCAGCATTTTGTTAAATAATTTAAATTCAACTTTGTACTTTTTATGAATCTGAACTGAAGATGACAGAAGAACTGTTGAAACATGTTTTTAAAAAGTGTCATTTATTTTCTTAAATTTTCCTATTTTCTTGTGACCTTAAAGTTTAATGTAGGGGTGATATTGTAAAGAGGAATTAGATGCTGGTCATTCTTATGGGGTCCAAGGGTAAAGGAAAATCAATCATTTTACATAGAACAACATGAAAGAGTTTGACTTTTATAAGGTATATTCTTCCTGAGCCTAAGTATGTACTTTATGTACTGTACATAGTAAGATATTACAACTTTAGTTTACATCATCAACAGAACAAAAAATGCTAGCAAACTTACCCACTTCCACCCTGACATTAATTTTGTCAGGTAGTTTGTACATTGGTGATGACTGTTTGTACTGCAAAGGTGTATTGATAGGGTCTGATGACTGAATTTCCACCTCCACTGTCTGCCCAGCTTGGACACCCAGATCTGAGAGCACAGTGTGATCTTCCACCATTTTGCCTTGAAGTAAATTAGTAGGATAGTAAATCAGTTGGAGTATTAAGGTCCATTGCTGCATGGACTTAGAACCAAAATAATGTAACTTACCATCAAATATCATCAGTATTGCCTGTGGTGGCTGGCTAAATTCTGATGCAAAATGGTTTCGTAACTCTAAGAAGGACTGCTTTAATGAACAAGTCATGCTCTGTACATGGCCCTCTGGCATAATGAGGAACTTCACTGAAAAAATAAACATGAAAAATATTATAATTCTGGCTATTTAATCATGCTCAATATTGCTGCATGATACACATCCATACACTTACAATATGTAGCATAAGAAAGCCCATGATTTTTATTCTAAAAAATGAATTAATAATAGTACTGTAAAATAATATTGATGGATGTCAGAAGAGTCAAACCACTCCTTCCCAAAACCAGCTTTTACTATCAAACTGCCCAGGAATACAAATTATATTTAATCACAAGTACACCGATCTTACCAATGAATACAGGGGTTAAGTTTCTAAAGAGATTTTGGTAATGTGTCACTTGAGGGTTGGAGGGGGGGGGGGGGTAAAAGTGTATTACAAGATGACTTGATTTTTTCAACTGAGTTGGTCTTGTGAAATGCCAAGCCCTACAAGTTTCTAGAGCTGGCCTTTCCTGTCTTATCCCTTTGTCAGAGAAAAAGCACTCTCACCAATCTTTAAAGACAAATCACTAATGGTTACAACCATACATCTGCCACCTTTCCACCAAAAACTGTTACAGTACATATACATTTACTACTGGCACTATACTGCTCAGTATATGCAATAATTACTCAAACTGTCCCGTGTCCCCTTGTAAAAAGTTTAAATATTATAAATAAACAGTCACTAACCATTTGCACTGAAGCCATCCCTGGCTATTCCTCCGGATTCTAATTGGTCTCTGGTATCTTTCATGGGTGTTTCACTGTCTACAGACCTGTCAGCTTTTGAAGTCGGTGGGGCAACCAATGGTGATTCACTCTCCGATTTCGTTTCGACAACTTTGTCCTCCACTTTTCCAGGGCTAGCAGAAGAAACATCCGCGTCACCCACAGGCGATTCCCTTCCTTCTGTTTGAGCATTCGATTCTTGAGTTTGCACGTCTTTATCCGGTTCCGAAATAACGACAGACATAGGAGTTTCCTCCATTTTGCGACTATTTTCTTCAGTTTTTTCCTCAACAGGAGTTTCCTTCATTCCTTCCGTTTGATTTGCATCTGTAGGATCATCGTTTGTATCAACGGCTTTAACTTTCTCTTCTTTTTCATCACCTTTTCCGATCTCATTATCACCTTCTTTAACCGTGTTAGTGGCTTGTGCAGGATCTACACTAATATCATCGCCCGCGCCATCTTGGTCGAGGACCTGTGTTGGTTCTTCTGCGATTTCACCCGGTGGCTCACCTTCTTGCGGCTTCTGTCCTTCATTGTTACCATCATTAGTACCTTGGGTCTCTCCAATTTCTTCTTGGGCAGACATTTCAAGACTTAAGAGGCCTTATTATGTTTGTTAGTATCAACATTCAATCTCCCTGTTTGCTATGAAGTTTCTTCTCTGCTGTTTCTTAGGTGCTGTTTCCATAGAAACAGCTGGCTTTGAGGATCGTGGTCTCAATAAAAGGTCCGCTCAAATTTTGAGGTCTGATAAATGTACCGTTCAAAGACGATTTAATACAGATTTTCCCTTTCAGAAAGCATAAGATTTTTCTTATAAAAAAAAAAGGGAGACGAAGATATTTAGAGAACGCGAGAAAGGCCATTTTCTTGTGACATCATTTTCCAATCTCGAGCCCAGGGTCATTTTGGCTCCTTGTCAGCGCTATGGTCGCCAAATAAGTTATTAGCTTCAAAATATGGCGTGGTCCCACAGCTTACTTAAGGCCTGGCTACAAAGTAAGGGCTATTCTTTCAATTTCGGGTGAGTCACGTTGGAAAACGTCAGTTTCTTGGCGAACTTATCCAGTATTTTTCGGCTTGTACTAAAGTGAAAATAGAACATAAAAAGCTACACGTCACAAGACTAGAAAACAATAACGAAAGAACTGCCATTTAGTTTGATGAGTGCAGTAGATGTCATCAAATTGTGATCAGGAGACGGTCCCAACGCCTCCAGCAGCGAAAAGAAGGAAAATTTCAAATTCGGACGGTGAAACAAACTCTGTGTCTCACGAAAATCACTCAGGAGATCAGGTGGTTTATAGTTTAGTCCAAACTTTTTTATCTGCATTTTTCGGTTTTCGCTGAGATCCGCGTGCACAGTGTTTAAAGGCGCTATGAGTGTTTTTTGCCCGGAATGACTTCAGTTTCAATTAACTTGCAGACCTCAAGGTCAGACGAGAATATGGATGGGCAAATGCAGATCGATGAAGGACTTTACTCCCGTCAACTGTGAGTATGAACCTCTAGTCTGTGCTTCCACGTTTGAATACACCATCCTTCTGATGATATGGCTAATTCCACACAGGAAAAGCAGATCTCGATGTTGCTAATTCCTTTAACTGTACGCGTACGTGCTAACTGTACCTCTCCCAATTTCTCAGCCACTGTGCCTTTGTTGGTCATTTTAGTTCTTGATGCCTTGAAATTATTGTTAAAAAAATTAGACTTAATTTTGAGCATGTGACTTGATTAAATTTTTTTGGAATTGATGCATGTGTGCTTCCACGTTCACTATTTGTTAATCAGCGTGATATGCGTGTAACCTTGCCTCCTGGTATCCTAAGAATCAGGAAGTTTAGAACCTTTCACTTCATAGTGTGAGCGATGTGTGTAAATTACAACCATTAAGCCCAGGTTATCGCGCACGAGACAACAAAGCTGATTCCTTTGTTCTGTGCAATGCTTCTCAAACAAGGCAGTTCAACTCATTTCATTGTTACAATCTTTGTAGATGACCACTGCTCCTGGTCCTCTCAACTTGACAAAGCATCTTGTCATCATCTAGCATGTCCCAGTCTTTGTAACCCTTTCTCATTCCCAGTTTACTTGGTTAACCTTTAAACTCCCAGATCAAATTTGTCGTTCTCCTTACTGTCAACCATACACTTCTTATAACGTTAGTTCAGAGAATTTAGTATTGAATCAATTAATTATCCCCAAATTGATATTTTCTTTACTCTCATCACTTATCTGGTTGATATGGTATTGATAATGCAAGGAGAAATTCTGTCTTGGTCATTCATGGGAGTTAAAGGGTTAAAAGATGATTTGGTTCTGTCAACTTAGTTGAAAATTCAGTGTGGGCCATGTAAAAGGTTTCTAAAACTGACGTTTCAAGGGTTTTTCTTTTGTCAGAGGGAATCACTGAGATAAAGGGCTAATGCTCAAAACCTCAGCTTTAAAAACCTTTTTATGGTGGCCAATTTTCATCATCAACAAAGGTGATAAAACCATATTATCTTGTACAAATTGTTATACCTCCTACCAACATAGCACCACAGGTTTCAAAAAAATTATCCCCGCTTAATACTTAACTCATACTTAATACTTAAGACATAGTCTGGTTTAAGCAAAAATGGGCATATAAAGGTAAGTCAGTGAAAAATTAAAGAGAACTGATTAACAGAAGCTGGTGTGATTATATTGGCTGGTCATGAGTTAGAGAGGTAACATCATTGTCAAGACCTTGGGACAATGGTTTTCTCACTCTAGAGGATATATATCTACCACTTACAAGGCTTGGAATCAATCAGTTGACTAGGCCTTTTTTTCAGATATGTTCTTGGCCATGAAGCCATGAAAAAGATGGCCACTTCCAATATTCTTATCTCAGGTCTTAAAGGTCTTGGAGTGGAAATAGGTAAGATTTTCATTATGTCGCAGTCCTGATGTGTTGAAACCCTATGCAAATATATGATGTTAGCATTGATGTGCCATTCCAGAATATTGCAATCTCATTTAATGGTATTGGGTTAATGGTGAACTGTCTAGTGAGCCAAACTGCGGCAGAATTTTGTTTTAACTGTTATGATAGATTTAAATGTACAATAAAGTAAATACAGTTAAGTGTTATGGTTCAAATTTAAACTTTGTTTGAATTTTTCAAATCAGGTGTGAGTGTCTTGTTCTTTTGTTTCATGTTACGATTTTATAAATATAGCAGAGTAAAAAAAAAAAAACTGGTCTGAAAAATTTCATCACAAGGAAATATATGAACCTTAACTGACAGCATAAGTACATTTAAGTGATATATTGTTATTAGCAGTGATTTTTTCCATTTGGTTATCTGCAGCTAAGAATGTTGTACTGGGTGGTGTGAAGTCAGTTACTCTTCATGATTCAGGGAATGTGGAAATGTCAGACTTGTCTTCTCAGGTAAAAAACCCTCTTATCTTACCTCTAACATTTACTGATTAATCATCCTTGCGGTACATGGTGGCTAAGAGCTTAATGTGCTAGACTGCTCATCCAGAGGCCTGGGTTCAAGACTTAACAAGTCATTGTGTTTTTTTTTTCTTGGGCAAAATACTTTATTCTCACATTGCCTTTCCTCCACTCAGGAGTATAATTGGGTACCAGCAAAAATTGCAGGGAAGTCAGGGGTTAACCTTGTGATGGAGTGGCTTCCCCATCCAGGAGGGAGTAGTAATGTTCCAAGTTGCTTCATGCTATGGAAACTGGAAAAAGCTCTGGCTAGATTGGCTACTTGACTCAAGTGCTAACTTAGCCTTAACCATAAGACAATACAACATAACATGAAAAACTGAGAAAAAACTGATAGAAAACTGTGAGCAGAATTTGTGGAAAAATTCTTTTTTGTAATATCCAATAAAATTACTTGACAGCATAACAGCTGTCAATCTTAACACACTCTGAAGACAAAGATTTAAAAGTATTATTCAATTGATTGGTGTGTGTTTTTCCTATGGTGCAATGAAGTTCTTTCTTCAAGCTGAGGACATTGGCAAGAATAGAGCGGAAGTGTCTTTGAGCAGAATTTCAGAACTCAACAGCTACGTGAACATGTCTGTTTTTACTGAGCAACTGACAGAAGAATTCTTAGGAAAATTTCAGGTTTGTTCATCATGAAAAGCGAGGCCAATATACAGTCCTATACAGTTATTGAGGATTTGGTTTTCATACAATTGCATGCATTAAGATACATAGATATTGTTGTATGCCAATGCAATTAGGTCTTTGCTAAGATTTTGCATGATTTGTTGCATTTGTGAGTGTCATATTGTGTGTTGGTTTTGTTTCTAGGAAATAATTTATTCTTATTAATTATGTGTGACAATTCTACAATGATCATTTCATTATGTAAGACAACACATGTTCATTGTCACTTAAGTTGGTTCACTGTGCCCTTTTGTTATGAGCGCTTTGCTGAATTTTCATACATCTGCTTGAACTCACCACTAATCTCTCAAATGGTGCTTTTTATTAATTTTTATAAAGTTGAACTCTTGATTTTGCAATCTTTAAACAAGTCCAGATCTTCAATTTGGCCACAATTATGTTTTCTTAGCTTTTGAAGACTCTGTTTTTAACTGCAGTAATTAAAGCTCTGACCAGGTGATGTTTTTGTCTAGGTCATAGTGCTGACACAATCTCCTCTTGAAGAACAACTTTGGGTTGGAGACTTTTGTCATGCAAGAGGAATTAAGTTTATAATTGCTGACACAAGAGGATTGTTTGGGTTAGTATCTTGTTATTAACAAAATAGTAACAATGAAAACTAACCCAGAGTAAATAATATGTTTAAAGGCATTACACATGGTACTTTGCTCTGAGAACTTATTTTTGCCTCAGAAAGAAAAGGGGTGTCAGGACACTATCAGGGAAACCTGATAAACTTTTGTGGGATTATTTGGAATAGACCATAACTGAATTAAATTTCAGAAAGTATGCATTGAACATAGAGCACTGGAGGTTGTAAAACAGAATTAATGCCCATGTTGCAAATGGAGGCTATGTGTAGGTGCTTGAGGGGCCTGGGGACTGTAAGTGCAGTTGCACTCCAAGGTGCAAGACCACCCAACTGGCCTGCCCAACCTGCAATCCAGCCCCCTATGAGACATGAATCAAACGCCCACAAACTCTACCGACCATAATTTATTTGCTCCTAGTCTTAAATTATATGAAATATAATTTAACTATTTTTAAACTGCATTTTGTTTTGGTTATGATGAAGTGCCAATTTCTTTTCCATTTTTATTTCAGTCAAATCTTTTGTGACTTTGGTGAGAATTTCACAGTAGTGGATACAAATGGGGAGCAGCCAATTAGTAATATGATTTCTTCAGTTTCAAAGGTAACACAAATCCTGCATAAAGAATATAAGAAATGAGCTGCAAGGACATTGATTTGTTGAGTTGGCTTTCAAGGAGTGTATTGCATGATCAAGTTTCTCCCTACTACATGTAGGTCTTCCACTTTTAAAGACTATTGGAAAAGTAATCTGAGCAATGTTGAACTGATTAACAAACAATAAAAATCTTAGACATGAGTAGTCAATTTACTGAACATTGATGAAGTAACTTAGTTGGGTATGAATAATACTGTAAATGGTTTGAACCTGGGGGTAACTTGCAGTGAGATTTTGTAGTGTGATTGTGACAGGGAGGGTCAGTTGTCTTGAGAAGGACTGTTGTTGCTAGTGGTGTATGTATATTTGACTGACAATAAATTTCCACTTGACTCTGATGGTGGCCTCTGCTGAGGTTGTGGAAATATTACTCATGGCTAGCAACAGTAGACCTCAGGATTACCATAACATGGGGGGGTCAGAATGCATGAGCTAAATTATGTAAATGCATTAAAAAAATCCCTTATTAATATATATATGTCATTTTTTAGGACACTGATGGTGTTGTGACTTGTTTGGATGAACAAAGACATGGATATGAATCTGATGACTATGTCACATTCTCTGAAGTACAGGTAATGGATAACAAGATCATTGAATCATTAATTTACAAGAGATCTTTGACAAGTTAGGCTTATTACTTATAGTTTTAAGGGAGAAGCGATAGCCTAACCACAAGCATGCAAGACAAGGGTCAAGTTGTCAGGGTTCTGGTACATATTGTACAGTACCTACCCTTGAACAAACATCTTTAAGATACACTGCATATCTAGGACTTGTAGAGAGTGCACATTTTTTAATGGTCACGTGCTTTTTTTTTTCCAGGGGATGACTGAATTGAATCAATGTGAACCAAGAAAAATTAAAGTTTTAGGTGAGAAATTCTTTCTTCTTTAATTGAAAGCTCAGTGCAATTCTAAAATAATCCCTAGTAAGTTGATGATTTAATTGGAACTTGATCAAATAATCCCCAGATCCCAGTTGTGTAAAGGGCAGATAACCCACACTATCAAATGGATAAATTACTATTTAGCAGATAAGTGATTGCAAAACATACTGCATTATCCACCAGATAAGAGATTTATCCAGTGGATAGCCTTATCCAAGCTTCGAACAACAGGGGCAAAAATGATAAACTTATGCCAAACAGTAGATAGTTATTTCATTATACTAATCTGAGTGCATCTCTGAATTGGTATCAGTCCTCTGTGCACTCATGTGTACAAATGGAGTTGTTAACCAATGAGTCCTGTTCTATTTTTATATTTCTTGTGGTTGCAAGTCACAAGAAAATTCATTTGATGACTCATTTTATTACCCTTCAGGTCCTTACACGTTTAGTATTGGTGATACTAGTGGCTTATCAGATTACGTTCGTGGTGGCATTGTCACCCAAGTGAAAATGCCAAAAGTAGTCAAATTTGTGAGTATCTTAACCCTTTCACTCCCAAGATCTAATTAGTAATTCTCCTTACTATCTGCCATATAATTCTTATGATGTTAGTTCAGAGAATTTAGTATTGGATCAACTAATAATCCCATGATTGATATTCTTCTCTATTCTAATCACCTGCCTGCTTGATATGGTATTGATATTGTAAGGAGAAATTCTGTCACTTGTGGGAGTCACTTGTGGGAGTCAAAGGGTTAATGACATTGTTAACAGTCTTTGTTAACTGCAAAGTGTTGTGTAATTTCTGGTATGCAATACATGTAATGTCATTATCTGTCTTTTCATTGTTTACTATTGTGTTTCTATTGGGTTCTTTGGAGACCTAGAAAATTTAAGCTGTTTTGATCTTTTAAATGATCTGAAATGATTTTTAAAAGCAGGGAATAGACCATGTTCAGTGTTGAATGATACTTTTTTTTTCTTTTTTTTTTCTTTTTTTTTTAACAAGAAATCCTTTAGACAGTCTCTAATGGAGCCGGAGTTTGTACTGACAGACTTTGCAAAAATGGAACGACCTGCTCAGCTTCACCTCGGATATGTTGTGAGTTTGTTATTGATTGTAGCCTTTTTTTTTTTAACATTTCCTTATTTTGTTAGATGTAGTACTTTACATTTACTTTACCCTTTCCACCCTAACATCAGTATGTATATTCTCCACACTGTTCTTTATATATTTCCTTTGGTGTTTACAGTGAGATTTTGTCAAACAGTCAAGAGCTTTTTTGATTAGCAATGATTTATTCTTGTGACCTAAATGCTTGACTCAGAGGTAAATGTGCATGTAATACTGTTAGGAGAAATTAGATGGCAGTCATTCCTAGGGAATAAAGGATTATTTTAATGGAGGTATCTTAGAATAGAATGTAGTGATGAACAGCCCTATATCTGAGTGAAAAATAGCACTGACCATCAAAGAATTCTGCCTAGTAGCTGTTAAATTTAACCCTTTAACTCCCAGACTAAATTGTAATTCTCCTTACTGTGAACCATACAATTCTTATGATGTTAGTTCAAAGAATTTAGTATTGGATCAACTATTTATCCTCAAATTGATAGTTTTCTTTATTCTCATCACTTGTCTGGTTGATATTGTATTGATATTGTAAGGAGAAATTCTGTCTTGGTCACTCATGGGAGCTAAAGGGTTAAATGGCTTTCTGATGCCAGATGAACACCTAGTCTTAGCTAGGTAGAATCCTTGTCAGTGAAAGAGAATTGAAACAAAGGTTGTGTAGTAGTAGGTTATAACACTCAGTATTAATTTGTAAGAAGTGATTATGCAACTAACTAGAATTTTTTAACTTTGATCTTACTTCCAAGGCCCTGCACAAATATGGAAACGAATATGGCACTCTTCCAAGACCAAGAAGCAAGGTATATATTTATAACTATATTAGCAGTAAGTATATAATTTTTCTAATTTGTATACAACATTTGCATTTCCCTGTTAATGTCTCTCTATCTTTTAAAACTTATTTTTGTTATTGGAAGGCTGTAAAACCCAAAACATGAATTCCATCCTTTCTTTAATGAAGGAAGATGCAGAAAAGTTTGTTGCACTGGCCAAGAAGCTTAACTCAGAGAAGATATGTTCACAGGTGAGGAATACTGCTTCCGTCTTGGGTAGATTTACCCATTGGTAGGTTAGATTAATCAAGTAAAGTCATATATCAATAACTGTGCTATGAAGCTGTGAATACTGTTATTTTAAAACAGAGTTGCACAAAATTATTGTGTGAAAATTATTACTATTAATTACTTAGGGGATTGATTTATTTTATCATACTGCATGTGGGAAAAAGGAAATTGGAAATTTCATTTTGGGTTGCAGAGTAAGATTCCAATGATCGGTCTTAATAGAAAGCAATGTTAGCTAAATTGTATTTGTATTACTAAATAATATCAGTTGTGAAATCATTCAGTGATTAAACCTCACTAATTTTATATTAGATATGCATGAAGTTTAATTATTATGTCAATCAATTCATTCATTGTTTTTTTTCTCCTTGGATTGTGTTCTTTTGTATCATTCAGGTGGATGATGTTGATGAAGGTTTGTTGACACAGTTGGCATACAATGCCAGAGGTGACATCTGTCCTATGCAGGGAGTTATTGGAGGAATTACTGCACAAGAAGTGATGAAGGTATAAAAATACAGTGGCATATTTGTCTTGAAATGTCTAAATGAATTTTTTTTCTTGAATTTTTTTTAACTCAAGAATAGTGTGCAAAGTAGTTTTTCTTTCATTTCCATTTTTTTTTTCTTGGTGATGATCATATGAACACTTATTGATGAGTTTGAAATGCAGGAAAATATCATATGAACTGCTGATTGTCAGTGAAGATGCGTTAGCATAATGCCATGCTCATGATCAGACCAACATGTCATACAAGGGTGATGGACTTTTCAAAAAGGAACAACCCTTTTTGTTCTGTGCAGTTTGATTGTCATTGATTAATAAGCCATAGAAATTGAGTAAAACTCGTCAACTTCTTGAGGTGACTCTCTGAACTCTGACCCTTTTTAGGCTTGCAGTGGAAAATTCAACCCAATCTTTCAGCTACTCTACTTTGACAGTCTGGAGTGCTTGCCAGAGGAAGGAGACATTTCTGAAGCTTCATGCCAACCAGTATGTTGATCAATATACATTATAGTCAGAATTTATGGACTGGTCAGGGGTGTAATACCTTAACTTGAGACTATTGTACCTAATTATTGCTTTGGTAAATGTTATTTTTTCCTTAGACTGGATCAAGATATGATGGTCAGATTGCTGTTTTTGGAAGTGACTTCCAAAAGAAGTTGTCAGATCAGAAGTTCTTCATTGTAAGTGTTGAGTCATTATTATGCTGAAATAAATATTTGTGATTCATTAAGTACAGTAAATCCAGAATTTGTATGGGTCCTGGAAAACCTGGAAAGTCCTGGAATTTTATCTGGACATTTTCCAAGACTAGAAAAAGACTACAGGTCCTGGAAAGGTTTCAAGTGAAATTTGAAGTCCTGGAAAAATCAATCTAAGTCCTTTGAAAAGTCCTCAAAATTTAATACTGAAAATGAGCACAAACCCAGTAAATGATTTATCTTTGTGTAATTTAATTCATTGGGTAATTATCTTTAAAAGTGAGAGTGGGTTGTTACAGTGAAGTGTTGATAAAACTTAACTGTCATCTCTCTAAATGTAAATTTAGCAGTAATCAAAATGCATCTTTGTCTTTTTAAATCTTTTCTTACATTCCTTTCTCCTTGTAGGTTGGAGCTGGTGCTATAGGATGTGAACATCTCAAAAACTTTGCTATGATAGGATTGTCTTGCAGTGCTTCAGGACACTTGTTTGTCACAGATATGGACACCATTGAGAAATCAAACCTGAATAGGCAGTTCCTGTTCAGACCGGCTGACGTCCAGGTACGCTTTAACACTCGGTTACATTAACTTGTTACCTTTTGGGCAGTTTGTGTCTAGTGAATCAGTATTGAGCGCTAGATCTGATTAGATATGAAGGCCTGACAGGAATCATTATGTGATGCATGTATCTCTTAGAGTGCTTTTCCTTGCCCAGGAATATGGAAAATTGTCAACAAACTGTCGACATGGAAAACATGATTTGCTGGAAGTTTTTGTCACAACTGTTTCTCAAACAGTGTCCAATGTCCGCATTTTTTTTTATGTTACTTTTTTATAAAAAAGTATTGTTTTAATTGAAGATCGAATTTTGTCATTTTTTTGAAAATTGTTTCTGGCCAGAAAATGAAATCAGAAGTTGCAGCCAAAGCAGTGAAGGTGATGAACCCTGAACTTAACATTACAGCACACCAGAACAGAGTTGGACCCGAAACAGAAAGTATCCTTTATGCTGCTGAGTAAATTCTTCATTCTATAGGATTTGTGTCAGTCCCTACAGTTTTCAACAGAAAATGTTATACAAACCTTGTTAGCTACCTTCAACTGCTTGGCTGCGTATCAGTCAAGAATTCAAAATTGGCACAATCTCCCGGTATCAATGAAGATAACTAAGAGTACTGATATGCATTTCCAATTACCCTTGCACAATCTAGGAATGCAAGTAAGTAGAGAAACGAGTTAGTGAAGAGAGTATAGCCAACAGACGAGAACCAAATTTTTCAGCTGAAAACTGGTTACAATTTGCTTTTCAGAGTTTCCTATGATGATTGCACGGTGAGCCTGTAGAATTTCGATGATTTCGTTTATGAAAACATTATCTCCTTAACTGTATAAGAAATATACCATGACGATTTCTTTGAGGCACTTGATGGTGTTGCAAATGCCTTGGACAACATTGATGCTAGTAAGTGTCATGTCTCTTACGTTTAATTCTACATAACTCGTGTGAATTTTGACAACTTAGAGGTAAGCGCAGCTTTCTTTAACGCCTGCCTCATTCATCTTCCACTTCGTTCTCTTACACCGGTAATGGTGTTTAATGCAAGTCCACAGTTTAATAAAGAAAATATGGAATTGCTTTTCTTAGCACTTTTAGCTATTAACAAAAAGTATAAACGGTACGGTTGATGAAATTTTATTCTCTGTTCAGGAATGTACATGGACAGGAGATGTGTTTACTACCACAAACCACTCTTGGAATCAGGAACTCTCGGGACAAAAGGAAATGTTCAGGTACTGTATCAGATCCGGAGGGAGTTCATGGTCTCGTTTGTATTGTTTTTACCCCTTACAAGAAAATCCTTCAACCTGTCCTTGTTTTTAGGTTGTGCTGCCATTTGTGACAGAATCTTACAGCTCTTCTCAAGATCCCCCAGAGAAATCCATTCCTATCTGTACGCTGAAAAATTTTCCAAATGCTATTGAACACACTTTACAGGTAAATTGGGAATCTTTTGAAAGATTCAAATGTTCTAAAACTTATTTTACTGGTATATCAAATTGACACTAATTCAACTGTTATAGCAACACTGATCTCCTTCAGCAGTGTCTCTGTAACTCTTTCTTTAAATTTACAGTAAATAACAGTAATACGATTGATGTTTGAGACAGCAGTTTTTTTTATAAGGTCTATTCGATGAGTTACCGTTTTCACTCTAAGTTGGACCAGAAATGAATTTTTCCCTTCAAAATGTCAAAATGGTTTCAAGCAAAAAGTAGACGAGAAGAAAGAAAAATACCATCGAGGGGGTAACGGTTAGTTTGATTCTAAATATCTGAGCCAGAATTAAAAGAGATGAAGGGCGGATAGTAGGAGCCGGTTATTTATGCGAGGTCTAACCCAAACCGCGGTTTTACGCAAGCAGTGGGCTTCAGGCTTTCACTATAGTAGGGTTGATTTAATTAGATGTTCTTCCACTGTTTCGGCCCTCTTGGCACTGTTCACAGAAATGAGTGTTCATATTGTACTAAATTGAAGATGGCTTAGAACGCGGTTTTGTTAAACAGCGGCCAAACTTTGTTAATTAACCGGCCTTGGGAGTTTGAGGGTTGAATGAAGTATTTCCACATTTCATTGAATCCCTTTTAAAAGATGCAATTTTTTTGCCTAAGGCTATTTCACATCTTTACAGTTCTGATATAAAGTTCCCGTGATTCATGCCGTACGATGCATTTCGTTTAGTCTAAGTTCATTTCACTTCTTTCTTGCAGTGGGCAAGAGATGCGTTTGAAGGACTATTCACGATTCCAGTGGAGAATGTCAACCAGTTTTTGAGGTGAGAGGCAAACTCAACCAAAGTCTTGAACAGGAAAATTTCATGGTCGCAATCCTGTAACATGACAACATTAGTGTCGACTGTGTATTTTGATCGTTCGTGAGAGGGAAGTCCCTCAAACAATTTGGTTATTGTGGCTAACGTCTCAAAAATCTTGAATGGAAAACATCATCAGAGTCTTCTGATCGATCTGTTGATAAATTCCGCTCGGGTTTTCGAAACGTTATTTATTGTCACCTTCAACAGTCTCTTTTAGGACTATCCTCTCCCCTCCCTCGCTAACACCTGCCCCACCCTCGACTACTCTCGATCAATCTGCTCGCTTTTTGCTGTTGTTCAGGCCTTTCTTCAAACAAGTTGCTCTTCAACATAACCACTTTCACAATTATCGACATTTACGATCCACGACAGATACAACTATTCTCTTTGTATGGTGAAAACATTATCCCTTTTCAACTATACGAATGTGTGATCTTTTTAAATCACAAGAACTAAATAGAGAGAAATAGAAGAGAGAATTTATAATCTCACCTGCAATTCATGGTCATGGCCAGGAAGGGAGGAGAGAGGGTTTATATTTGTGTGATAGTTACATAAGAATTATTATAATCACCAATCTACTGCCTGGCACTTACTGTTTTATATCTTCAATGTGTAGTGACCCCAAATTTGGTGAGAGAACAGACAAACTTCCTGGGATGCAGGCGGTGAGTTATTAAAGAACACTGTCCTTCACTGAGATAAAGAAAAAAAGGAATAAAAAGTATAGGACCTTGATTTATTGAGCGAGAAAGATGGTAAACGCGCTGACTTTTCATGGTACACGGCTGGTATGCCTCTGCGCATCCCAATGTCCTAACAGTCAGCGTGCTATCGAGGCTTGGCTGGGTTAATGAGTTGTGTTCCTTGGCAAAACATTTCATGCTTGCAGTACCCTTTTCCACTCAGGAGTGTAAGCTGTCGGGGAAATCTGAATTTCTGGTGGTGGGGGGAGGGATGGTATCCTATCTGGGGGGAGTAGTAATACTCCTTGCCAACCGGGATGAATCACGTGTTTCAAGTATTGACTTCACCTTACCTGCTAATCCTCCTGAACGGAGAGTTGGTGTGTGGCCGATAATCCCATTTCTTAGTTTTCAGTTATTCATTTGCCCTTTGTTTCCTATTTATTTCTTAGACTGAAATCTATGACAGCATCAAGAAATGTTTAGTTAGCGAGAGGCCAGTTGACTTTGCAGACTGTGTGAGATGGGCCAGGTTACAATTCCAGGAAAATTATGTCAACACGATCAAACAACTCCTGTACAATTTCCCTCCCGACCAGGTAAGTACAGTTTTTAATCTTTCTTATTTCTCGCTCTTAGCACTTTTAAAGTTTATTGAGTAGGACTAAATATTTGTGTAACTGGAATCCTGGGAAAGATCAAACATTACAATTGAAATAATTTATTCTATGAAGCTCGAATTTTCCAATAATAATAATCCAGGGATGTAACGGATGTTTGATAAAACCCATCTAATCTGGTGATCAAAACTCGATGAATCTTCCTCAGATAATCCAATATTATCGCTGTGACCAGGTCTTTTTCTTTCCATCATGAAAATTAAAGTGCATTCCCGGAAAAAAAACCCGAAAGGATGGTTTGTCAGGGTAGACAAACTGTTGCACAGCAATGGTTTCAGTCATTTGAGTTTCCAAACCATTTTGATGTGCCTGTTCTTGTTTCATAACAGTTGACAAGTTCAGGACAACCATTTTGGTCCGGTCCCAAGCGATGTCCTCATCCACTGGAATTTGATCCGCGTGATGTGAGTTCAGGGGAATTTTGTTTTTTTATTTTAAGATATTGTCTTTAAGGGTGTCAATGAGTCAATAATTTTTATTAAGGAAAGTTTTTTTTGGGAGTGCGATAGATAAAGACCCAGTAAATCTTAGGAGTAAGGCGATCAAATGATTTGAAATACTCGAAAAAAGAAAAAATGAATTATCCTCACAAGGATAATGGAGAGTATCTAAGAGAGACAGAGAGAGAGAGAGAGAGAGAGAGAGAGAGAGAGAGAGAGAGAGAGAGAGAGGAATGAAGAGAAGACTGATTTCCATATCCGTTTTGTTTCACCACTTCTTTTCTCTGCAGTTAGAGAGCTTCGAAAAGGCAGAGAAAAAAGGCTTCTAAACTGTGTGCTCTTCGATAATTGTTTACACGTACCATTGTTTTTAATGTTTAGAAAACACACATGGACTACGTCGTGGCTGCGGCGAACTTGAGAGCATTCATGTTTGGAATCAAAGGTAAACTCGTTATGTTCACGAAAACATGTGAAGCTCGCGAAAATTCGTTTCTGGGAGTCACACGATCGCTGCAAACTGTCGCCCTATTGTCTTCTTTCTTCTGTCTCCTGTGTGTCTTTTTATTTGTTTCTTGCTTAGCTTTACCGTGCATTGTTTTTGGTTCCTTTTTTTAAGTTAGAGTTCTTTTGTTTGTTGTTGTTCATATTTTTAATTTTGTTGTCATTGCCGTTGTTTGGCTAGAGGTTGAGTGGCATTTTTTTTTCTCTTCTCCAAGGTGGTCTAGTTACTGTATGTCAAAACTATGAATTTATACGTTTGATAGTAACACGTTTCGTTTGTTTTTTAAGGTTCACGAGACCAAAAACTCGTACTTGATTCTCTTAAGACGGTCAAAGTGCCAACCTTTGAACCGAAATCAGGTTAGTTTTCAGGGTGGGTTGGTTTGTTTTTAACTTTTGGGTCAGTTCATTTTTCTTTCCTGATTTGTTGTGATCCTCTCGTGTTCTTTCTGAAAGGTGTGAAAATTTCGGTAACTGACGAGGAAGCAGCTCAGGAGAACTCTGGGTCTGTTGGTGAGTTGTTTTTGTTTTATTTTCAAGTTTTGAGTCCCTGCTATTGGGACCATATACTTTCTTTCTGCGAAAACTTTTACTTCAAGTGACGAATTTTCGATATAGGTCGTGATCGGGATGGGGTAACCACGCCTGGTTAGTTCATGTTGTAGAGCGCCGGACTGTTGTGTGGAAAGTCGAGGGTCGAGTTCTCCACTAGATCAACACTCATAGTCTTAAAATAATTGAGGAGAATATTCTGCCTTTGCTATGATGTTCGCAAATGGTTAGATATTCTATTCTTCTCGGATAAGGACGGTAAACCGTAGGCCCCATCCCCAGAATTTTCACCGTTTTGGTTTACAGGGGACGTTAAAGAACCGAAGCACTTCTCGCAAAGAGTGGGGGGCGTAGCTCTCGGTGTTGTGGTGTAGTCTTGATATTGTCTATTCAGGTCCCCATTTAAACCAGCTTGAAAGCTGAACTGGGCCCAACTATCGCAAATAATTCAATAAGTAAGAATTAAAGGAGGCTGAAAGATTCATCCGCTCATATATCACTTCTTCACAGATCAAGACATCCTTGAAGTGACAAAAGCTGCAGTTCTTGCCGTAAAGGAGCAGATGCCAAGTTTTAAGATGAATCCTGTTGACTTTGAAAAGGTTTGTTATTTGTTATTGAAATCATTGAAAGCGGCTTTCGTCGACTTGAGATTCAGAACTTGTCAACTCCACGAGTGCCGTTATTCTCCCAAATAAGAGTTGCTGTAAGCTTCTTCGGCTTCTTTCTTCTGCTGTTTACGAGGAAGCTGTTTGAAGCGAATTGGTGTTTGGAATCGTCACCTGATTCAATTTTAAATTGACATTTGCAGGATGATGACACGAACTTCCATATGGATTTCATTGTGGCAGCCTCCAACTTGAGAGCAGCTAACTACGAAATCCCACCAGCTGACAGACACAAGGTACACACAGACGGTGACGATGATTAAAGGGTGGTGCTAATCATGTTTCACAGAAAGTAACTTTATCACAACAGACTTGCTTGGAGTTAGAAGTTCTTTTCCTTAGCGCTAACCATTTGACACGTGTCCGAGACGTGATACCGCTTGTACAGAATTTCACCTCTAATAATGATATCTTTAGTAAACATTTCTTCCACTAATATGTGATTTGTTAAAAACGAGTGTTACGGAAATTATTGTTCACCGTGATAACAATAAAAAATCGTGGTTCAGGGCGTATCAAAGTCTCGTCGCGTCAGAAACTCCATTTCACGGGGAAAGGTCAATTGTCATACCTTCTGTTCCCTCTTCACAGAGTAAGTTGATTGCCGGTAAGATCATCCCAGCTATTGCTACTACAACTGCCTTGGTCAGCGCTCTGGTCTCACTGGAGCTGTTCAAGGTAAGTAAGAGATCTCGTCTGTCCTGAGCTCTAACCTGGTGCAAGATAAGAATTGAAATACTTTATTGATTTCTTTTGTTGGAATTTTAGATCGTTCAGGGAAATAAGAAACTGGAGACCTTCAAAAACGGATTCATCAATCTTGCTTTGCCATTCTTTGGCTTTTCGGAACCAATCACTGCACCGAAAAACAAGGTAAGACTTCTATACTTTTTCCGACCAATGCACGCCAGCATCAAATTGAGCGGGCTCAACGTTAAAAAAAAAATTAACTAGGAAAGTTTAACGCAAGACCCTTCTGAAATAACAAACAAACAAACGAGCAAAAACGTAACAGAAAGCAAACCTTACCGCCTGCCAACAGAGGTCAAAGTTCTCAAGTGAACTGATTCATGGAGTTCTTATTTAACTTTCTTGCTATTGGCCGTGGTGATTACTTTGGTACGATGCTTTTTCGAAAAGCGTTCTAAGCCTTGCACTCTATCTTTACAGTATTACGAAAACGAGTTTACACTCTGGGATCGATTTGAGGTTAACGGACGCAAGGAAGACGGAAGTGAGATGACCCTGCAGGAACTTTTTGACCTCTTCCAGGTATATTTTGAAAGACCCATCTGTACAAAAACATCGTTTTGATTGTCTGGTTTTTTTCAGTGGACAATTTTCGACCTTCAAAATTCGCAATGTATTTTGGGTATCAAAGAGCTGTGTATGGCTCATTATGAACTACTGAGCTAAAGTTAAGAGTGAACTTTACTTTTAAACAAAAACATTTTCCGCGCAGATTCATGTGACTATAAGTGGAAAGTAGTTATGTTAGTTCTACCTTTATATTCCCTCGGCTCTGAAACTCTTACAACGTGCTCTGATCAGTAAGTGTTCCGCGTTTTTATTTACCGATCGGAGACACATTTGTCCTATTGCTTGCGTAGTAGGCGCGCAGATCAGAAAAGTGGGCACTACTGTTCGAAACGGCGCACGCGCAAATGTAGTCTCCAGTTCTCATCGTTTTATTGGGAAGCGTTATTAAGGAAGTATTACGTGACATGTCATAGAACGGCTGTGAAGGAGAATAGCACTAGTAAAGTGTAAAGTACGTTTCATCGCCTTCGTGACTGCCTCTACAATTTGCTAGCTGTCAAATTGCCTTCCCACAGGCTAGTTCTGCCACGCCAAATCAGATACCAACTTGCAACTTAGTCACATGAGTTTACCCTCCCTTGATGTTGTTAAAATTGATTTTCTCTCTGTTCATTATGACATAACTAGTACTTTCCTTTGCAATATAACTCTAGTTTTAATTTTAAGACCCTCGAATAAAAAGGGTTCATTCGTGAATAAAGGGGGTAAGTTTCTAAAGAAACTGTGGTGCTGCGCCGGTGGGAGAGTATAACAGGGTAACGTGGTATGATCAACTGAATTGATTACGTGAATTGGCCACCGTAAAGAGTTTAAAGGCTAACATTTCGAGCGTTAACCCATCGCCAGAGTGATTGACGTTATCAACTCAGTTGATGACACTAAATTACCCTGTCATTCTGAAATAGTTTGTCGATGGGGTAGCTTTTATTCATAGGAATACCGACTGTCCACCTAGATGGTCCGTTGATGAGTGTTATCTTTACATTATTGATCAACGAACAATTGTTTTTCTACTTTTCACTCTTAACAGAACGAGCATCAACTCGAAGTAACGATGCTTTCACAAGGCGTTTGTATGCTTTACTCGTTCTTCATGCCTCCTGCCAAATTGAAGGAAAGACTACAAACTAAGTATGTCACCTTTGGTTTTCTTTTGTTGTTTTCTAATGTGGAAATAAGTTACAATATCATTTAAGACGTGCGCCAACATTCGGTTCTCACCAGTACGCAGTATTTTTTTCTTGTAATCACCTGAGCCTATTTCACGATTCCAGCATTTCCGTTTTTTATTTACATTTTGAAATCTCCTAATTCAGTTTTGTAACTGAAACAATATATGCGCTTTACTGTTTAGTTTGATAAACTTTTTCATAATTTTTTCTCGCGTGTTTTCCCTCGTGAACAGAGTTTCTGAAGCGGTTGAAAAGGTATCCAAGAAGCGAATTAAACCTCACGTTAAGGCCCTGGTGCTCGAGCTGTGCTGTAACGATAAAGATGGAGAAGATGTCGAAGTCCCGTATGTGCGCTATCGCTTCCGGTAGACTCACATCTGAACACCTAAATCTAGTTCCCAGTCGTCTACTTAAAAAGAACAGTAGATAATTAGATGAAATGTATCCAAACGAGACTAGAAGCCCGACGTTAGCAATATTGTACTAGATCTGAAAACTTTTTCCGGCTGAGTTTGTTAGCACCAGATGTGTGAAAGCAGTCTCATTTAATAAAGAAAACGACGTAAATAGTAATGATGGCTGTTTCCTAAGATACCTTCGAAACGGCGAAGTCAGAGCCTACCCTGGAGTGTTTTTGTTCTGTTAATAACAGACAGAAGAGCTGGGATTCGATTATAATACTACGGTGAAGTGAACTTAAAAAAAAAATGTAAATGCCATGAACGCAAGTAGCCTCCAACCCTGCATCGGAGCATTCCCGCATCTGTCAAAGAAAGGGTTCAATCCATTCAGACTCGACTCGAGCTAGTCCAGTCCAGAGCCAATCCTAAGCTGTATGGATTTATTTTTCAGCCTCCCTCTCTCTCATTCAGACAACCACAGAGAAAAGCTGCGTGAATTTTACTCGAGGAAACTAAGCAATAAAACTGGGAATGTTCGATGAATATGGGAGCAAAATGGGTAAAATCCTACGGTCAGGTTTGAGTGATCGTTGCTAATGGTGTATTGATGAGGAAAATTATTTTCAAGTCGGATGTCCTTTTTTTTTTTTTCGTTTCAAGGCTTCCGTGTGCGCAGAACTGACATCAGAACACTAACAACTGCTGCAAAACATTTTTGCGGGCTAACTGTCAACCGCAAATTTAACAACCACTTGGTCGGGTGAATTATCTTTGTTCGCCGTCACCTCTTATAACTTTCTCAGCTGCTCTTTGAGGGTGTTAAGTTACATTCCGTAGGGTGTCACGCACCTCAAAGAAATACTACAAATACTGCTGAAGCATAGCCTGTGGTAGGCTTCCCCTCAACTTGAGGGAAATTGTAGGGTGGGAATCTTTTTGTTTCGATCTCTTCGAGGTTAATGAGGTCTTGTTCATGGAAGAGGTCCAGAAATACAAGTGCACACAGCAAGTTTTCGAAGGACTGTAAACATAAGTATATATGGGCGAAAATTCGGTTTCGATACTCCCCTTTGGATGTCCCTCTTTGCTCAAAACAAACTTTGATTTCTGAGTTTCACTACGTTGTGTTATCAGTTTATGGTCCGCTTTTACGTTTGTTTGGCACTGATTGTTCATTGACTGAAATTAACTGCGTGTGGAGGAAGATTAAAATTCAATCTAAAAAGAGTGATAATAATAAAAACAAGTGCTTTGATCAGAGGAATTTCATGCTAAAGCTTCAAAGACGCGATCGGATTTATTTTTATATCCAGCCAACTTTAATTATTAATGGAAGCTCACCTGCAATGGAAGCTGAGGGTGCAGCCGTTTCGTTTGATGGTACATGGGCGAAAAGGGGGGTTTACCTCTCTGACTGGAGTTGTTTTTGTTATATCTGTAGACACTGGAGAGGTTCTTGACTATCATGTCCTTTCAAAAGAATGCCGGAAATGTACCATGAAAAGGTCTCAGTGTCAAACTGACGGGGAGTTCGAAGCATGGCAGATTGAGCATCTTGCTTCCAATGAGTGTGACATTAATTTTAATGGAAGCTCACCTGCAATGGAAGCTGAGGGTGCCATAGTTGTTTGGAGTAGATCTGTGGAACTGCATAAAATAAGGTATAAATGGATGGTTTCTGACGGAGACAGTAAGGCATTCAATACTGTGGAGAATATATATGGCGATGACTGCAAGGTGGAAAAACTCAATCTGCTCATGCTTCGAACTCCCCGTCAGTTTGACACTGAGACCTTTTCATGGTACATTTCCGGCATTCTTTTGAAAGGACATGATAGTCAAGAACCTCTCCAGTGTCTACAGATATAACAAAAACAACTCCAGTCAGAGAGGTAAACCCCCTTTTCGCCCATGTACCATCAAACGAAACGGCTGCATCGACTACATCATCATTGACTTCATCTCCACTTTCCTTCAGGATGTACTCGCGAACTCTTATCCCTGCCTGTGTCATTTCATCTTTGGCTTCAGCTTCTAAAGCCTCAAGTATTGTGTCTACTTGTCTGTAATAAGCAGGTAGTGATAGACATGGCATGTTCATGATGCTGCAAAAGGTTACTAGCCCTTCATAGCCACCTCCTGTCTCCAGAGAATGATAGACTGCACGACGATTTACGTCAAAAGATTGCCCTTTCTTTGTTATTGTATCTGATGTTTTCAATGGTGTAGCTTCAAGGCAGGAGCTACACTCCACAGAGAGGTCTGCCATTAGCCCATTTCTCCCAGAAGAATTCTCCTTCAGAGTTAAACTCCCTAGAACATAATAACAGTATACACTAAAGTTATTTTGTGCATTCTCATACATGTATATGAGTCACAAAATTTATTCACCACATACCACACAACAGACAGTTACAACTGTAATTTTTAATAAATGAAAACAATAAAGATAGTACTGAAGAGAAGTAAAAAAACATTCTTAGAGAAAAAAATGGAAACTGCACACTGTTACTAGCATATGCTACGAGACATGAACAGTAAAGAAAAGGTTAAAAGTAAAACAGATGTTCACTTATGTTTTCTCACCTTCCTCGCACACATGTGCTTCAGACAACGTGGCATATAATTTCTTGAGGTCTACAAGTCTGTATCCCTCTCCCTGAAAATCATTTACATCAGAAATCTTTGATGAACTATCTGGTGAATCTTCTGGTCTCATTTTGAGTCTCGAAGCACTGATGGAAGCACTTTCGGCATCTGACAGAGCCTCATCACACGAGGAACTCGATGCTGAGTTTGTGACTTCTCTATCCGCACGCGGCATTTTCTTCGCTTTCCTTGCGTATCTCTGCACTCCAGTAAAAGGCTTTCCTTTCCGCTTTCTTCTATATACAGTATTCTTCTTCCCTCCTGGCATTTTAGACAAAAACTTCGCTGATATAAAACTCGAATCTCGCTCTCACAGTATCTCCACAGTTGAAAACACGCCAGCTTTCAATCCCACGCCACCTCCGACTAGCTATACTTCATGTAAGGGGTCATATAGCTTCCTCTTGAAAATACTGAGGAAATTCTAGGAATTGGATGGACTTTCGGGCTTCAAATTGGAGCAAGACTGAAAGATGCTACGTTGCGTTGCCATGGTAACCAAAAATATTTTTTTACTAGCTTGCAGAAAACTTATCGTAGGCAACAAAATAAAGCAAATTAGTCTTAAAAACTCATGTCATGGCTTTCTTCTATGCCTGAAGTTTCAGATTTCTCCAAAAACAAAAATTGCATTTTGTAGTCAAATTTTAGGTTAAGTCCCACCTTAATATATACAACAGAATTTGATCAAAGTTTGACCTTTACAGAAACAGCAAGTTCCTTTTTTTTAACGAGGAGGTGAATGGGCTGAAAGAAACGCGAAATGATCTTAGGTCACCCCCCCCCCCTCCCTCATTATACTCTATTAGCAACCACTGAGCCCTCCTCCCTTCCCTCTAAGTGATTCCAATTCCCCTCTCCACCCTCCTACCCAGACAATAAACAATGACCGGTCGGTTTGTAGGATTTTTGATTGCTTGATTATTTGCACAATGTGTTTGCATACAATTCATATTTTGACAATTGGCTTACTTTTTCATTATTTTATTTTCAAGATCTGCAAACAAGCCTGAAAAAAATCTGTAAATCTGTAATAATCCTTCTTTAATTTTTTTTTCGCAGTTTACAAGAACTGTGCAGAGCTGTACAAATCCGGTCAAAGAATCAGCGGTGTTTATACAATCGATCCTGATGGCTCAGGTGCCTTTGATGTGTTCTGTGACCAAAAGACAGCCGGTGGGGGGTGGACAGTGTTCCAGAAGAGACAAGACGGTTCTGTTGATTTCTTCCTTGGCTGGACCGACTACAAGATAGGGTTTGGTAATCTGAATGGAGAATTTTGGCTGGGACTGGACAAGATAAACCGCTTGACTAACAGTGCGAAGTTTAGGCTTCGTGTCGATTTGGAAGACACTAAAGGAAAGACAGCGTATGCCTCGTACGATTACTTTGCCGTCACCAGTGAGAAAACAAAGTACAAGCTCAGTCTTGGAATTTACTCAGGTAAGCTTATCTATTGAACTTATGAATCTACGCGATTACAGTAGTTTGACTGAATGGATGAATTCTTTAAGGATATTCATCGTTTGTCAAATTTACCTCAGGAATTGCTGGCGATTCTTTAAATCAGAGTCGTGGATGCCCCTTTTCAACCAAAGATCAGGACAATGACAACTGGTACAAAAACTGCGCAGATCATTTCAAAGGAGCCTGGTGGTATAACGACTGTAGTCGTTCGAACCTGAACGGTGTATATCATCATGGATCAAACTCACTTGCTTCAGCTCTGAAGTGGTATCACTGGAGGGGTGATCACTACTCCGTCAAGAGAGCTGAAATGAAGATTAGACCTGTAACTTTTTAACATCTGAGGACACTGAGCACATTGTCAAAACATTGAAAGCATTGTAAACTCTGACGATGCTAATAAAATGTAATGGTATTAAAACTGCTCTGCCTTGCAGTTTTTGTATCCTCCTCCTCTTTATTTCATCTAAACTCTCTTTCCTTTATTTCTATCTCTACCACCTTCAGCTAAGCTTATTTCCTTCTACCTTTCCCTCTATTTTTGAACTTTTTCTCTTTCTTTCCCTGATTTTCGTTATCCTCTCACCTGCTTTTTTTTTTTGTTTTTTTTTTCTCTTAGTTCTCTTATTCTCTTCTCGTTTTTCTTGCTTTTTTTCCGCTCGCTTTTCTCAGGTCTCATTCGCGTAGTTCCTCGTTGCTTTCTTTTTCTCCCCGCCGCCTTCAAATGAGTTTATTACCTTCTGACCTTTCCTACTCTCTTTGAACTTTGTTCTTTTAAGTTTATCTGTCTCTCTTTCTCTCTGGTTTTTCACATCCTTTCACATCCCTTCAAAGTCTTTGTCAGGTCTCTTCCTCCCTTCCCGTTTTCATTGCATTTTTTTCTCGCTTTCATCGGGTCTTATTCGCCCCTCACCTTTAAAGGGAGACTTGAGCTGCAGCCAACATCCCAAATCCTCTGCTCACCTAACCTTATCAAGCCCAAACCCCACCAGGCTCTCCTAACAAGTAAAGGCCTTTCCACACTAGCGAAAAAGTTGTTATTTAGACAAATTTCCTATCATCATCAAATTTTACAAGCGCGGATGGTTTTGTCGCGACTTGACAAATTTTGACCGAAGCGGTCAAATCTTCAAACAAACCGCCGACACTGGGTGAAAACTGGACAAAATCGATTAAATGAACAAAACTGCGATAACCTTGTCGATCAGTTGTCGTAAAAGCTACGAAAAGTGTGCAGTTTAACTCAAATCAGTTTACTAGAGAGGCACAAATTGTCTCTTGCTGCAAAACTCGGGCATTCTAAAATTTTAAAGCGACTTAGGATAAATCTTGTAAATTGGAGGTGGAATCCTTTGGCAACTATGCTGGCCGCATGAACAGATCAAGCGAATTTTTAATGCCGATGCAGCAGACGAAACATAAATTTGTCATGATAAAATTTGTCCTTTGATTTTGTCGCAAAATTCTACTTTCGTCCGCTAGTGCGGAAAGGCCCTGGCACCATTTGAATCAACACTCGGAATTGTACGTCGCGCGGTCCTGGATACAAGGAAAGCCAAAATGGCGGGCCAAGTCATATGAATGTTTCGCTTTGAGTTAGTTCCTCGACATGGAGTTTTTACTTACATAATGCTCTAGTCTTAACTTCTACCGGTAAGTAAGAAGTAACATGTCAGTTCTGAAGAAATTCATCAAAGAGGAACATGAGAGCTCGAGGTAAGCATGATACAGAACATTTTCGGTAGCTTTGATCGAGTTAGTTTCTGAATCCAATGAATGAGTTTTTAAATTGAGAGCATTTTGTAATATACGGGAAGGGTGTTGAAGCGACTTCTCGCAGTGAAGCTGACTTGAAAGTCAAATCGTACTCTGAAGTTAGATTTTTTCCGAAAAAGTCCTCGTACCGAGTGCCATTATCACATGATGGGTGGAGACAAGTTCCTTCTGGTAAATGAAACTCTCTACGAACTGACAGCTGTTTTCAGGTTCACAATGTAAGATGATCAATCGAAAAGATCGCTCGTTTTCTAAGGTATCAGCTCATAACTTTCTTTGCTGTTGAAACCAAACGCTTTATATATGTTTGATTAAACGAAGACTTTGATGTAAGCTAACTACATATTTCAGAGAAGCCTACTTTCATGTCGTTTCGTCTGTTATACATTACTTAGACTTCTAATACTTCTTCCTGAATGCAGTTGAATCTTTCATGTAGGCCAACTTGAGTGGAGTTGTATTCTTCCCCTGACTCAATTTAAATGGAGCCATTTTAGGAAACACCAGGGAGCTCTTTTCTACAAGGATCTTTGGCTCTGTTTGATACTGTTTCAAAACATCTTATTTACAAGGGGGTAGGGGTCCTTGTTTATTAATAAAGTTCAGGGCTTTATAAGAAAAATACCATGTCCCATAAAATGTGTTAAATTTATTGTGGTAGACAATCAAAACTTTGGTGTGGGGACACCGTGGCCAAAGGAAAAGGATTTGACCTGGCGATAGGGTACCTACTTGGATAGAATGGACAATCATGTGCTCTGAGGAAAAAATGATACATGTATGAGTGACCTCAAGTTACTGAAATTTTTAAGGATTTATTTTAGGGAAACCCATTGCATTATGATTTAGTTAGAAATAGTTTTACTACATGTACAGGGAAACAGGATTTTGTATACATCATGATTATCAATTAGGTGATGTTAAACACACCATATGAAAACTGAAAAAAAGGTGATAAGAACGTTGAAAGGCAAGAAAATAAATAATAACATGGATAACAAAACTTTTAGGGATACAAAGAAGGGACTGATAAGATTTTAAAGAGGCAAAGTTGGAATTTCCCATTTTAGAAACTGGATTCAGCTGTGGATCATGTCATTGCCCACTGAGCTGTATCAACAGTCAACTCTCTTTTTTTGTCTTCTGTTTTGTTGTCATAGTGATCAGGAATGTCATTTGTATGTAGAAGCAAAAACCAATCAATGGCCCATAGTGTACTCTGATGACTATAATATTGGTTTTATGGGCCTGGAAAGGCTTCATCCATTTGATTCAGGAAAATGGGGGAAAGTTTTTCAATATCTTAAAGGTAGGAAGAGGAATCCTGTACTTTTTATTTGCACAGACGACCATGATTTGAATTAAACTGCTTCTAACAAGTTTTACTGTATGCAAGGCTGCAAAATTCCTCAAATAATATACATTCAACTATTAGTAGATCCATTTTGATTTGGCAAAACAGAAATGCAGGTTGGACATTTTAAATTTACCATTATTATTTTTATTACTGCTGTAGATTTTGAAATACTAGTATAATCTTGTTGTTGCTAAAAAGAAGCTGTTTTTTTCTCTCTCCTTCACTTAATTTCTTTACTTATTGAAGAAATGTTGACCAAAGGGTGGTGAAAAATTAAGATTTTGTCAGCCATCTGTCCATTATTGTTGGACTTTGTTAGCAAATGTCTTTTTTTTGTGACTGTGCTATGATTTATTGAAAAGTTTTTGAAATTGTTGTGGTTGTGGGTAAATTTAAACTCAGGCTCCTTATTTCAAGTTGGTAAATTTTGTGTTTCAGATGGAAAGATGGTTGATGAAAGCACAGTTGTGACACCTAGGGAAGTTACCAGTGATGATCTATTGGTTGTACATACAGAGAGCTATTTAGATAGCCTGAGGGTAAGAATGAATATCTAAACATCTTGGGCTTAGAGCTTACAATGAATGATATGTACCCATTTATAGACAAGTTCACAAGGACATCTGTGCAATACTTGTGGCCTGGAAGCATTCACTTGATAAACATTTTGTGTAACTTGTATGAGTTGATTTATTTTTCAACTACTGGCTTAGATTTTTGCTAAATAAGTGTTTTAATTTCTGTGTGTGGCTAAGGAATATTAAGCTGTAGCACATTGCTAGTGCTGTTAACTTTTGATAAGAAAATAATTGTCAATACATCTCTTACAGTGGAGTGCCCGTGTTGCTATGATATGTGAAGTGCCTCCCCTTGCTCTTCTGCCAAACTTTATTGTGCAACGTAAAGTCCTCAGGCCAATGAGGATTCAGACGGGAGGATCAATACTGGTAAATTTGGTTGATAAATAAACAATAGCCCCCATTTGGTGCAAAAATACACACAGACATTTGCCCTCAGACAATGTCTGTTCCAAATCTGATGCAAATGGTTTTTATGAGCAAAGCTCGAGGAAAACTGTGAGCTTTGAAGAACATGTTATGTCTAATGACAAATGTAAAAGCATATTATCATATCAAATTTAAGTATTTTTGCGATGCATGTGCATACCATTTGCTGTGTTGGATGTTTGCTTTACTGTACTCTCTAGTTTGACTTGCTAAATGCCCCCTCATCTTATTAATTTTTAAACAAACCCTTTTATTGATTAGAGGTTTGAAAATAGGGGAATATCACTGGGAATATATCCTAGATAGCAGTACTTGCAGGATATTCCTTAGTTTTAGCTGGGGCATATTGGATCTCATGATGCTTTTAAGCTCATCGCATGTGAACGAAAATAAATGATAGACTATAACTACCAGTATTTACTGTACCTTTAAATTGTTTGCATAGCTGCTAAAACATATTTAATTAATATTATTTTAACATTTAAATTCTCTCAAGGTCTATTATTTCACAACATTTCAAAGTATTGAATTCTTTTTATTTTCATTTAGTGTCATTCAAATTGATTAGACACATGTATATCTCTATTTTTATTCCACCAGGCAGCCAAACTCGCTGTTGAAAGAGGCTGGGCAATAAATATTGGTATGATCCTTTTTTATCTGTGTTTGTCATCAATCCCAAATAACATGCAGTGACATTTTATTTTTGAATAGTTAACAACATGATTTCAAGTGTTAAGACTACGTGTTAATAATTTACCTGAAAAACGCATCACAGAAAGGCAAGATGGACAAAATTTTGGCACCAAGTGCTCTTTGTAATTTTTACACGTGTTACATGAAAAATGTACTTGTTTTCAGCCAATCAGATGCACATGATTTTTTAATGTATATTATTAGATCTGTTATGAGGATGTTTGTGTTAAAATGTATGTTTGATTTGTTTTTTTTCTATTTATCATATATTCAGGGGGTGGATTCCATCACTGCTCTGGGTCCAGTGGAGGAGGCTTTTGTGCTTATGCAGATATAACATTGGCCATCAAGGTAATCCAACTGGCTCAAAAAAAATTATTTAATTTATGATTTAATATCTTGTATAGGAGCTCCATTATGATATGCCATTATTTAAAACTAAGTAATTGTCTTTTTCTTGATATATATGCAAATTTAGTGTTGAGATGACATGATGTATCTGAAACTTGATTGAGTATAACATCCAAGTGCAAATTGTGTAGGATCATTAAGAACGTTTAAGGTCACTAATCTCAAGATCTAATTGTTAATTCTCCCTCCTCACTGCTACACATTTCCTTGAAAATAATTTGTGAGAATTTGGTGTTAGATCAAGATACCAACTTCTATCTGGTACATTTGAGTATTCTTATAACCTGTTTGCTGGGGATAGTGCATGGGTGCTATAGGGAGATGTTATTTGTTAATTACTTCTGGGAGTGAAAGGGTTATAAATGTGTATGGTTGATATTTATGTAGATTTAATTGTCAGTGGTTGTTTTTCTGTTTGTTTTAGTTTCTTTTCAAGCATGTGGACAGCATAAATAAAGCCATGATCATTGATCTTGATGCCCATCAGGTATTTTTTTATCTTATGGAGAAAAACAGTTCTTAGTTAATGGAATTCCTCTAAGTAAGAAGTTTGATATGTTATGATGGTGACGCCTGAGAAAACAGAGATAAGAAGTGAACTTGTATTTACTTCCTCAAAGAATTTGGCAAGGGAGGTCAAGAAGGCTAACTTGCATGCATAGAAAAGAATAATAATCATGCTGCCGTCATGGAAGAGTTACAGGGTATTATGTTTATTATAATTAGAGGTATGTTATATGCTTCTGGCAATACCCATGACCAGTTGTTGAATTGTTTATATCATTGTTTGTGTCAGGGTAATGGTCATGAAGCTGATTTTGATGGAGATGAACAGGTGTATATCATAGATGTCTATAATGCTTACATTTACCCTGGGGATACCAAAGTCAAAGGTAAGACACCGTCTAGTTATTTACTGATGACATCTGAAATAAAAAAGGAATTACTCTGGGTCTACAACCACAATTATTCCAAAACAGGATATTCCTTTAGATGTTCAAGTATCTGAAAAAAAAAGATTCCTTTGGGGGGTAGGGATGTTAGGAGTCCTGTTCTCATAGAAAATTCAGGTGAAGATGGGGATAGAGAGTTTGTTTAGAGAGAAAGCTACTACTGGTATATTTTTCATTACAACATTGCTAATAAACTAGCATACATTGTAATCAAATTCAATGATGTTTCTGAGAATCCAATTAATTAAATAGTTTCTCTGTCTAATGATAATGTGTGCCTGTTAAGGTGCAGCAGAGGGTATTTCTTTTGATAAAACAGTTAAATAATGTGCTAATAATCTTTAAAGCAATTTGTTTATGGGTTAGTTATGCTTTTATCGAGGAAGAAAGCACTGGTAATGATAAGTTTAAAGAAAACCCAAGAAGGAAGAGCTGCGCTGGGGTTATGCCTTCAGCAACTTCTGTGCATCATTTTAACTGCTCAAAATGATGACCCTATGCAGAAGCATGTATTAATTGTTGATTTCAAATCATTTTTCCACAGGAGCAATAAAGAAAAATTTGGAGCTAAGACATCACACAGATGATGAGACATACATTCCATTGTTAAAGAAGTAAGGGAACCATTCTTAATTTATTCAACTTATTGGAAAGTATTTTAGGTCCACTTAAAGTTCTAATATGAACATTTTAATCTTACAACTTGGGACTGTACTTACAAAACACAACACAAGCAAGGATTTCTTTCAAAGAAAAAACAGAACCACAAGGTTGCACAGCCCATAAGGCTATGCATGCTTACATCAGTGCATCATGCCTAGTCACACCTAGTCATGCTTACAGGTTCCAACACTACTTGACTGTACTTCTGCTTCTTAATTTTTGGCTTATTTGCCTCCTTGTGATCAAAAAGATTTAATTCCTTTTTTCAAGTACATGTAATAGTGGCAGTTGTAGGGGTATGAAAGTCTGCCTAAATATGTGTGGAGTGCACTCTTGTAACATATAGATGACTTCATAAATAATCACACACCTTTAATCCTTTGTTCAAGGCACATACCAGAAGCTTTAAATGAATTTAATCCTGATGTCATAGCATATAATGCAGGTGAGCTTAAGGCAGCAATACCTGACCAGGTACTGTTTAGTGTCAACTTGAATAGACAGGCAAATATATAATAAAATATGTTAATTCATGTTAATTCAGTTTTTGAACTTCCGATTTTAACAAGAAAAAAAGTGAAGGGTTGGTTTTTAATGTTATCAGTAAGAGGCTAAGCTACGCAAAAATTATTCTGGGCTCATTTGGAGTTAATTTTTTTCTGAATTTTGTGTGAGACCAACTTAACTTTATTGTTGATTTCTTTTTACCTTTGGACTGGACCATGCTGGGAAATGGGGTGGGGTGAGGGAATTGGGGGGTGCTGGTGGCCTTTTAGGAACACAAAAGAAAAACCAATGGTTAAAAAAAGCATATTTCATTTTTAAACTTTTTTTGAAATTCTTTAAAAACATGTTCATGTAGATTCTATCTTTTGCAGGGACAGATATTCTTATTGGGGATCCTCTTGGTAACTTGGCAATAACACCTGAGGTATGTGAAAGTTGAATTTGAAGATGTTCTGTTGAAAGTCAGAATTAATGGTAACAATGGGTCAATATATACATGTGGTGCATTGTTACATGTATCAGAGTGGGAACAAATATCTCTTGGTGTATTTTTCTTATCATTGAGCCAACCTGTTGTACAGGTTTTTTTTACAGGACAAAAGAACCATTTTATTATAATCCAACTTTGTGCAGTTGCATGGACAATAAATCATTTTCTCAATATGATGATCCAAAACAGTTCTTATATTGTTCTTTATTGGGTGGGTGAGGTGGGAAGCAAAACCCTGGCTGTTAGCTCCTGAGTTATACAAAGCTGATACGCTGTAAGTGGTAAACATTTCATATAAAAAATTTAGAAAACAACTATTTTCACCTTGTAGGGAATCATTGAGAGAGATCAAATTGTTTTTCAAGAAGCTCGAAAGAGAGACATTCCAATCTTTATGTTGACCTCTGGAGGATATCAGGCAAGTCATGAAATAAATAACTACTTGAAATTGAAATTATTAGGGTTAAAGTAGCTTTCTAACTATTTAACTGTAATTATATTTGTCCTTAATTTTGTTGTTTGATTAAGGTTGGTCAAAAGAAATTCACTGCAAAATGACTAATAACAATGATCATGTGGTCTTTTTTTTATTGCAGAGGAGAACTGCAAGAATTATTGCAGATTCTATCCTGAACTTAAAAGAACAGGGCCTTATAAGCTGCAATTATTCTGAGTCGGGTATGTTTCTCACAGTAAAATGCAAGTTATGAATTTTTCATCTCTTTCACTCCCAAGATTTAAATATTAATTTTCTATACAGTGTAATGTGCTTCTTACAATTATAGCTTCCATAAATTGTTATTAAATAAAGCAATTGACCCCAGTCGATATAACCCTTACTGGTATTTGTGACCACTTTTCTATATGAAAATGTATTGATATTGTAAAGGGAAATTCATTAAAATGTTATTGACCCAAAAATGGCACTTGCAGGATCACAGATCACAGTTAGCTCAGCCTCTAAGTTGGACTTATTAAATAGATTTTGAACAGTAACTCTGATATTCATTCAAAATTTTAATTGTTACCTTTAGTTAGTGTAAAAGGTAGACTTGATTCTCAGTTGAGAGTATTGATATAAGATCACAAAGGTACAGTGTATTACCTTAAGGGTTTCTATTTTTGTTGTATGCTCAGGCAAGCATCTGAAATTTCAACCTTCAACCCTTTACACCATAAGGTCAGGGTGCATATTCTCCATACTGTTCTCAGTAAATTTTTTAAGGCATTGACTAGGAGAATTTGGCGAACAATCAAGAGCTTCCCTAGTTGGTGATCATATCTTTTATTCTCATAACCTTTATGTGTGATTCAAGGGTGATATTGTAAGGAGAAATAAGATGCTGGTCACTCTTAGGGGTTAAAGGTTAACAGCTATTTCCAGTTTGGGCTCTTACAATCTCATGGGCAAAGAGGCACTTGATATAAACTTAAAATAAAATAGTTTTGATACCAAAGATCTTATTTTATTTCTCCTAAGGGCCAAGGGTCAACAAAAACAAGAGTGACAGTCGAACAACCTACAATACTTTCCAGAATGATCTGTAATTGGGAATTACAAGTTCACATTCCACAAATTATTAAGTGAACATATAGTGAAATGTTACTTCTGCTGAAGTATTAGCTTGTAAAATTGAACATGATGGAACTTCAACATTAACCTACATTTTAAGTTTACAACTGAAGTTTTGGTGGATATTAAAGATGAAACAATCAACTTGTGAAACCTGAGAAATTTTGGCAGACCTTAGACTTGATATTGAAATTTATTAAATTTATTATTGTATCATGATCTCAGTTAGTATTTGCACTATGATCAGTCAATTTAGTAGGCCATATTGTATTGTATGGCCTCAATGCTAAATTCAAAAGGTTATTTGAAATGAAATATTTCCCCTCCATTTGAATCCAGAGATATGAATGATAAATATCTTGCTATTAACTAACTCATTTTCTCTGTCTCTTCTGTAAATAATAGACCCTTTTTTTTTTTTTCGTTCGCATTTTTGAGGTCCGTGTTCTGGGTTCACAAATCTTAGCAGAGATTTGTTACTGTACAGTTTAGGCAGTAGCAAGCTCTTCGATGTAAACAGGATATTTTCATGGTAGCACTGAACTGGGCTTTTTGTGCTAAGACTAAATAATAAGTTTGATGTAAATATGAGTACAAATTTTATTGTATTACAGGTATATTTCAAAGTCTCATTCTAGTCAAATCAACAGTGTTGATTTAACCTCTAGTCATTTCTAGAAACTATTCAGGTGTCAAAAATTTTTAACTTAATGTAATCTATTAAATTATTTTTGTTGATTTATTACCAATTATTGTTCACTTTGTGAATATGTTAAATGAAATGGTGTACATAAAAAGTTTAGTGGAGATATTGTGGTTAGAGGAAGTTTCATGATTGAATGTTTCCAAAGTAGCTTCAGTTGTTGTTTTGAGGTATTTGTTTCAAGATTATGAAACTCAAATTTCAGACATGCAAATTGAGTTTAAAATAAAGTTGACCTGAAGTTCATTTAAATTGTTGTTAATGGTAAGACATTAATACTCTCCGAGCTTCTTTGGTTTGTGATCATGACCTTAATGTTTGATTAAGGGGTGATATTGTAAGGAGAAATAATATGTGTTTCGTAGGACTCAAGGGGGTAAAAGAATGTGCAGAGTAATACTTCTGCTGGCTTCTGATGCACTATCTACTTCTCCCTCTGTTTCACACAAGATTACTAGATGATATGCAAGGAGAATCTATACATCTATTAAGAAGTTCCTCAAGAATTTTTTTATACCACCCTTTAAATAAGTGGTGGACAAATCACATTTCTATTAGTGTCATATGTCATAACAGACTCTCTTTATTAAATGAATTTAACTTACTAGAAACTAAATGTACAGTACAACCAAGACAGGTTAGAAGGAAATAAAGTACATTTGAAATGTCAATAAAATTTTGACAACTGCATAAAACTCCTTAACATTTCCATTTTGTGGAGCTGGAGAAGTTGTTTACAAATAAGTGCATGTTTCCCTAATATTTTTATACATTATCATTACAGCTTTTCATAAAGTATTGAGAGGTCCTCATCTACTTGTTGTGTTATACTGCATAAAGTAAGCTGCTGTAGGGGGATTGGTGTAAACTTCTTTGTCAAGATAATCCATTCTGTAAGGAAAAGCAAAGGACATAAGTCTCAGTTTTCAGGCAACTTTGTTGAGAACTCTTATCCAACATCTGTTGCCTTTATCTTTCTTTTTTTGGTACTTGTACTTGTAAACTTAAGATGAAAACTAAATGCAGCAAGCTAGTCTTTTCAAAGACCTTTATTTCTCCAAGATGGTCCTCCAAAACACATGCAATTAGCTGTAAGCTCTGCACATATTAGTTCCCATACTTCTTTCCAAAACAGGCAACTGTTCTTGCCAAACAGGTAAAAACAAAAATAGCTGTGGCCTGCCTTTGGAAAGTGGACAAAGGCATCATGTGCATGCAGCCATTCCCACCAAATCCACACATAAGAACCACCTCTGTTTTAAAGAATAAGGACCTTTTACCAAAGTTTAATCATAGCAAGATCAACCTCCGAGTGGAAAAACTTCAGTCTTGCCCACAACTAGTAAATGTCTCAGTTAAGGTACAAGTGGGGTAACCATGGCTGCATTTGTATTATAGCTTTGAACTTTTGAATTACTGGAAAACTTACTTGGCTCTTTGTTCAGCTGCCAGTCTTCTGTTCTCATCTGCCTGGTCCTTTTCGATTTCCTTTTTCTTTCTTTCAATTCCACGTTCTGCTATTATTCCTGCCTTAGCTTGCGTCAACCTCAGTCTGTTGTATTCTTTTGCCTGCTCTTCCTCCTCCTGTTTCAGTCTCTATAGACAACATCAATAATAAACACATTAAGCTGATGATAGCATAAGTCATGAACAAACATGTCTAAAAAAGTTGCCTTGTAAGTCTGAAATTTACTTTAATTATCTTTAGACTTTGAGAGCCCATAATTACACCATACCATGCTTGTAACTACTGTTCAAAAGAATACCTACTGTAAATTGACAATCTCAGCTCAAAACTTGAATTTGCTATTGTCAACAATCACAGTGAGTTTAAAAGTTCAAGTTTTGAGTATTGATGTTTGACAATCAAATTTTAAGATTTTCCAAGAACTTATCAAGGATGTTGATCAAAAGTTTCCTGTACACTAAATCACACTAACCTCCTTCTCCTCCACCTGCGCTTGTTGAATACGTCTTATCTCTGCCAGTTGAGCTGGGCTCATACCCTTCCAGCGATCAGTGATCACCCTGTGAGGTCCAAAGGCACTCTGGGCCACATCAGGATTTTCTGTCAACATGTCACCAAACACAGAGTTTGATATTTCAGTAAAGTTGTCATCTTGTTCCTGTTGTTTATCTGAATCTTCTTTAGCCTTCCTTTCTCTTGCCAAAGCTTGATTCATATCTTTAGTTGCCATATTTATTGCACGCCTGCAATCTGCTTCAGCACTGGCAAGTTCACAAGCTCTTTGGTCCATTTCTCTTGCCTTTAAATCATAAAGATGGTCTGCATACTTCTGATTTGCCAAAGCTTGATCTTTCTCATTTGTTTGTTGCTTGATCCATTCCCTATAAATTCAGAAAGGGATATTAAAATTTTAACTATCAAAGAGTCACAAACACAGGATTCAGGACAACTATTGCATCAAATTTCTGAACAACCCTACATAATTGTTCTGTAACATTGAGCAACTTGCCTTACTGTTATGAAATTTGCTGGTCTGTTTTGATCTTTTAATGTACATCAGTCTTGATATAACGTAAATAAAAGTCACTAACCCTCTCTACTTAAATATTATCCCTTACCGTGCTTGTTCTTGCTGTAACTTTTCACGTGCCTTGCCATTCAAATCTTCCCCAACAAACTTCTGAAGTGATGCCAGCCCACAACGAGGGTCATCATCAGATACCCTGGCAGGTTTGTCTTTCTTCAAACTATCCGGATCATTCAAGTCAAATTCACGTCTATCATATGGCTGCTGGTAAGATTGACGGAATTCATTCACAGCCTTATTCAACTCACGCATGTCATGTTCCTGACGCTTCTGAAGCAAGACAGTGATTTTATCATTTCTTGTCATGTCAGCAGCTGTAATCATCACAAAGAAGAATATTTCAGTCAAGGTAGAGCATCCATCATGTGCACTATTAGTAGCCTTGGTCAGTATATTAATTAGCAGTCAACCAACAATCACCCAGAAGTTATCCCATGTCTCAATGACCTGATAGTAGGTTGACACCTTAACCCTTTAACTCCCAAGATCTGACTATTAACTCTCCCCTGTAGCTGCTACATATTTCCTTGTAAATAAGTTATGGGAACTTGGTACTAGATCAAGATAGTCGTTTCTACATGATAAGCTTGAATACTCTCATTACCTGTTTGCTGAATAAAGTATGCATATTATTGGGAGAAGTTTCATGTTAATCACTACTGTGAGTTAAAGGGTAAACACATTTCAACACACATCTTGACTAGTGGCTGTCACTGTCCTTGAGCTCCCACCCCATTTAATCTCCTGTCATCTTGTTAAAAGATTTTGGATGGAAATGCTTATAAACCCAGGCTACCTGATGGCACATTACTACAGGTAGATATTTCTATCAAATTAGCCTGCCTATCTGCACTGCACACATGATCTAAAATAACTACAGAAACACAGGTACTATTTCGTATGTTCATCTGTCGCTGATTTACTGATAGCCACGTTAACGTCCGAAAAAAGTTATCAACTCTGATTAAAAGTTTGATTGGCTGAGAAGCACCAATTTAGTTTTTGCTATTTAACGGGCCAGTCTACTTGCCGCGCTTACTGGCGAATTCGTAATCGGCCATCCAAGTTACCTAAGCCAGAAACCTTCCTGCTATAATGACAACCTAATAGTTGATATTGTTACCTCTAACAGTACAAAAAGGAAAGATCGCGGCCATGTGTAGGGAATGTTTTTCGTTTACAACTGTCTGACATTTCAGGAAATTGAGACTTACCGAACGCATTATGTCGCCTCTCCTCTTCAACTTCGCGTCGTGTACGATCTTGCACTTGCTCGTTGAGTGCATTTAAGTCAATCTTAAGGTAATAAAAACACGTAAAATTCTTGAGAATGTTTCAACGGTATAAAAACGCCCACAAGCAATCATACGTGTGTAGTCTAGCTGATGTGGTTCTACAGGTGGTTCAGATCAGACCAATTTCAATAGGTGTTCATTTCTAAACCCAGTTTCGCGTTCTCCGTCAGAAAAACAAGAGAATTCAGACAAATACGAAAACAAAGTCATAGGAAACACTACTCTTGCTTGACTAAAATCCAAACAACGTTTTTACTTGTCTCTTTGCCTCACTTTCTTATTATCAGCATTGTTACCATCCACATCTACAAGAAATAAACACTTACCCCAATGGTTCGAACACGAGCGTTGAAAATCCTACTTTGGCGCTGCAATTCTCGATTCCGTCGCCTCTCTATGGCAGCGCTCTCCTTCATATCTACGGGAAGGTCGAGTTTATACATTTCTCTTCCTTCTTAAGATCTTTAAAAAACTGCAATCCTGCTAAAACGTCGATTCTCGTAATGTTTTCTCCCTGTATTAGGGAGTTCCTTGTTGCTTGCCTTTTGTAACCATCTCCTTTGCTTTGCACGGTTGCTAGGAAACATTTGCATACCATGATGCATTGTAAACTGTATACTCGCCCTAATCTCCCGTAACTTGAAAAAATTTTAAGTAGGTCCGCAACACGTAGGAAACATATTCGGCAAATTTTGAAAATGTAGAAATTAACAAGTCAGAAAGCACCTACTTTGAAATTTAAAGAATTAAAGTATAAAAAAACACGAATAGATTTAGGAAGTAACGCTTGAAAGAAGATGCACGCTTGATCAGGGCTCAAAACTGTCTCTTTCAGATGCCGTTTCAGCGCTTGAACGTATCAACTGGTGAAGGAGAACAAATGTCGCGAAGACGGGACGAATTGTAAAATGTTTCTCGAAGTATTTTGCCATTACTGCGATCTCAAGATAAACAACTTGTGACGGTCATTCCTTAGCCTACGGCCTAAAAACTGCTCTAAAAGATTACCACCCGCAGTATTTCTTATTGATTGCCGAATCTCGCTAAACAAGCTGCAAAACTATCTCCTCACATTTTCCAGATAAGCGAGATTTTGCTATTTTGAAAGTCTGTGTTAGTATGTCTATTCGAAATACTTGGAAGCTGGTTTTTTGAGACCTAGTAAACTCATGAAAAGCAATAATTGTAAGACGTTACGTCGTCGAATTTTCAAGCTTTTTATTTTTTGTTCCAGATGTCAACAAGGCCGCAAAGTAAACCATTTTCGAGCTAAATCATCTGTGTTCACCAGCTGTTTATGAACAAGATGCCGAGGAGATTCGAGTTCGGTAAGTTTGCCACATTCCCTGTTTCATCTACATGATAACTCTCGTGGTGTTTTGAAACAAAATTAATGTCCGAGTACGGGAATGCTCTCAAATAGGGAAGGGTTGGGGGGAGGGGTGTGGGGGCTATCAACATTTCGCGGACTTTCGAAGGGAGAATCTGGGGGAGAGGGTTTCATTTAAATCTTAAGGAGAAGAGAAGTTTACGAGTTATCATTTTTTCCTTGAAACGTTTCCCAGTTTTCTTTGGTTGAAAACCTACATCACTTAAAAGCCAAACTGCGATCCTTAACTTTAACCGGGTTTTTTTAGCAGACAGAGGCTTTTTTATACAGCAAGTTTTTTGTTTTGTTTTGTCGCACTACGTAGTGAGTATTTTTCCAATGGTAAAAGAGAGATGGAAGGTGCATAAGAACTGTATGGAAACTTCATACGGGAGGTTAGTTAGCCGGAGAGGGTGGGTTAATTTCATCATATGCAAGCTTCTTCTTCTTCTTCATCAGATGAAAACATCCGATCAATTCATTTTCCTAAAAGAAATCTGACATGATGAATTATCTATGTAGGACGCCAATTTTTCTTAAACTTTTGTCGATATTCAATATAAAAAAAAAACTTTTAAGAAAGAATTTTCTCAGTTGGACTTTAAATGGTTCTTTACCAAAAAAGTGATAAACACCAGAATTCGATTTTCGATCTTTTTATAACCGAAATGCTTTACACAGTCAGATTATTGAATGATTTATTAATTTATCCTTGACTTTTCTCTAAGAGGCAACCCGATGCGTCCAAGTTAACTTGAGGACAGGAGGGAGCTTTTTTGTTTCATTTTAAAACAGACCATTCCGTTCCTTAGTAACCAATCATTGGTCAATTAATTTTAGCTGTGTAATTTACCCTCTAAAGCTGTTAACAAAACCTTCGGTTTTATTAGGATACGAGCCTAGTTATACAGCTGTATTAGTATAACTTCGAATTCGTTTCACGAGTTTCATTCAAAGCTACTGTAAAAATAATCCGTATTTTTTCCGTTGTACTTTTGAAACCATGAGATGAAACCGGACAATTCGCTAAATATCACCGAATTTTTTTCAGTTTGTTTATACAAGCGTGAACGGCCGAGGGATTTGCATATCTTTTGTTGACTCGCCTTTGAAATTTAAATTTCTAGAAATTGCCAAGTGTCAGAATCATCCAATAGGAGGCCAAAGACAGCCTTCTTATAACCTAAGTCTTGGACATCTCTCCAAGCGAAGATTTGTCCGATAGAGCAGTGAACAGGTGAAAGTAAAGAACATTTCGAGAAAAATTTCTTCATGGTTTGATAGCGCTTTTTCTCAGGGCATAACTGAAAGATGAACGCGGGTATCTTCTCGTTTTGGGGAATTCATCTCCTTTTTTGTTGTTTTTCAACTCTATTCTTTGCCGGAAGACCTATCGCACGTAAGTATAAAAGCGATAATTCTGTTCTTGTATCTAAGCTTAATCCTCGAGGGACATTAGGGAAATTTTACATTAATCCTTGACCGCAATTTATCGAAATTTTACAGCCGCAGATGCCATTTCACGCCGGTTTTTATTGCTATAACAATCCAGAAATTACGAATTATAGTCAAACAAAATGCGAAAAAGATTGCGATGTAATAAATCTTGGTCCGTTGGTGAACGTTATATTACAGAAGCGAGTTTAAGATATTTCATGGAGTCGACATTCAGCATCAAATCTTAACTAGTTTCTCGAGCTCCAGGAAAAATTTTTAAATTCAACATGAAATTTTAATTTTCCGTTATCCGAAGTCTGAAACAAGAAGAAACCTTGTTGAATTTCCATTATAAATCCAACAGATGTTTTTGTTTTACGTGTGAAAAATATTTAACTTCTTAACTGACAAGAAAAGGGTACATTCTATGTATGACCAGCATGGAATCCCGCTTTCGAAAGGCGCTACTTCTGTTCTTATGAAATACCGCATCTAAAAGAGCACAAGTTTATATCGAACTTTATGATGTTCCTAGTCGACGCACAGCTTCAATTTCCGTAGAGAGGGGAAAATACTGCATAATCGGCCGTGACTTAGTATAATTTTCTGTTGTTATACATTATTAACGACTGATAGGCGAAGAGCCCCTGATGTGTAATATATTTGAAGCCCGAAGACGCTGAGCTTATGCGGTGTTCCTAAAGGCCAGTTTAAAACTGAATCCAAAGATTCAGAAGATACTAAGATTTTTATCTCATCCATGCTTTATGAAGATAATGGAGCAATTTTCATACAAACAGAGGACTGCCTTGCAACTCCTTTATAATACAAAGAATAAATTGTTGATTTTAAGTTTTTTTCCAAGCGGAATCATATCATATCCACAAAAGTTTCCCTCTGCATAATTTTATGATGTTAGGCCTCGAAATAAACTGAAAAAGCCATTTTCTTCTTCTCTAAGCCAGTATCATCCGAAATCTTTGTTGACAGGTCATAACTGCGACTGGTTTTGCGATGTAAAGTTTACAAAATTGTTATTATAATTTGAACTGGTAAGCTGTCTTCAACACTCAAGACGTTCGTGAAAATGTCCGGGATTCATAGCGACTTTCTTTTCCTGTAAAGCTATATCTTTTGTGTGATATTTTTGTGCCGTTTATCTTAGTTAGTATTAGCGGGAGGCTTTGAAATGGTTTTCTTTCAAAATCGGTGATGAACTTCGTCTGAATGAACTAAGACGGTTAAGAGTTCAGTATGTTTAGAACGTTTGTTCAATATAACGTTGTACCAATCTTCTCTGAGCTGAGCTTAGCAGATATAACTTGTTCACCACAAATATTTGGTTTGTCGCAGCTTTCATAAAAACAAGTTAAGTTCTAAAAGACGTAGTTAGGGATCCTCCGTATTCAAAAGTAAATTGAAGTCGGCCGAGCAATGAACATGGTGCAATCAAACTCTGAAAAAAGACTATTCTTGGACCAAGATTAAAGGCTATTCTTGCACCGCTACAACGTTTCGTCAAGAAGATGGCCGACATTATTAATTTTACCTTGGAATAAAGAAAATAGCGTCTTTTTTTCCTGAAGTGAAGAAACAAGAAACTGTTTAAAAGGTGAAAAGGGAAGGAGAGACTTTGCTCTTAATTAGCAGATGAAAATTGTAGACTCTAACTTGAAGAAGAAGAAAGGATATTTATTCCTGACCGAAATTCTTCCCAGTTGCAGCCGTGCTTCAGCTTGAAATACAATATGAACGAGACAGGGACGAAGATTTGCATGCTTATATGTTTTTGCTATAGAGAACTTTTCCAAAGGGGATTTTTCAGTAATTCGCGCGTAAATTTGAAATATTTTCACTTCGTTTGAGGGAGCATAAACCCAGTAGGTGAAAATGTCTGCACCGATTGGCAAAACTTTGTTTCAAAGATGAATAAACGTAATCGGCTCTCTTGACAAAATGTCCCTCGATGAAGGAGGATGCAGTTCACCTAGGAGAAGTTATCTTTAAAGGTTTGGCAACTGATTTTAATTCCGAAAAGGATTTCAAACAAACACTTTTAGTATAAAACATTTCCGCTGCATTTTTTTCTACGGTGTCAGAGATGCTTTACCCCGGCTATTGGTCGACTGCCAATTTAGGTTGCCATAAAAATGTAAGAAGTAAGCCAAACAAAGTGTACGTAAGAGTAACCCTTTCAGTTAAAGTATTCTTCTTTCGTCGACTCAGTAGTGCTTGCCAAATAATGGTTTTCATCTCAAATTAAGAGGAGAAACGGAGTTAATAAATAAGAATCAACTTGATTCAAGAAGCGTTTCTGAATGAACCCACTTAGTGACCGATCATTATTATTTTTCACTTGGGGGGGGGGGGGGAGGACAAGGAGGGGTGTTAGGAGCATTTTGGTTGTGTTGTGATAAAATTTACCCGATCACATCCATAAGGTTTATTGATATTGTCATGATCCTCTTCACTGGCAGTCAATCAGCAGTCAACTTTCTACGGTCCCCCCGAAATACTTTATTAGTGAAGACTACTCGCCCTCTGAAAACAATGTGATCCCCTCAAAATCCTCCGGCCCCGCTGCCCTCTCGGCCCCCACCCCTTAGAACATGAATAATGACTGGTCTCTATATTCATGCACGTGGATGTCTCACCATGTAGAAAACTGGACTGCCTTGATAATTGCTAATTCAGGCGAGTGAAACCATACCTTCGTTTTTTCTACTGATTGAGGGTGAAAACGCATCTGCGCTTCAGACAATTTAGTCCTAAGAGTTTGACATCCGTCCATACTTGGCAAACGACATGTCCATTTGTAAGATGTGCAGGTCTTTTTTTTCTTTATGGCTTCCATTGGATGTCAAGGACAGCACACGAAATCATTATCAAAAAGCTAGTTTTTCTTTTCCCCTCTTTTCTTCTTTCGTCAAGAAGCATTTTTTAATTATGAACTCAACAGAGTCTTTTGTTTCATAGATGCAGCTTGCAGCAACGGCTTCGAAGAAGATTGCGATGAAGATATGCATCATATTGTCAGACGGGCCATATCATATGTAAATAATAATAATTCTAACAATAATAATAACAATAATAATAATAATAATAATGATAGTAACTATAGTAATAACGAAGAATTTCTATTGCGCCACATCTATTAGCTCATGGCGTCGGAATGTATTTGAATAAGAAGGTGTTCACTGATACAAATACAAGTTTGTAATAAACGTTCCTTCTAAGTATAGTTGGCATTAATCAAGTAAAAATCGGGAAGTATCAATAAATGCACAAGTTAAACGATCTACACTGAGATAGTCCATAATTAAGACGTTCAAAATAAATTATGAAATAAAAATGATTAATCAAAATCGGGAGACAAATGATGAACTTTTCATTTACCAACACTCCTGTTTTTCAGCCTTCGACGGTGTCCAAGTCACTCAAAGTGGAATTAAGCCCGGTGGTCCATAATATCACCTACTACAACATTGGCGACAAGATTCAGTTCACCCTTAATCTGACTCACAACCAATCAGCATCCGCTGACTTAGTAAAGCAACTTAAAGTCGTTCTTTGGTCCCAGTTTCTTGAACCTGAGCAAGGCTCTCTGGTCGGAGCTATCAACGGAGTTGGGTACAATTCAAGTGCAATTTCATTCGAGATTGCAGACCTGGCAAGTGCAGCCGCGGTGTACGTCGCTTTCAACGCTACTGTTAAAAGCTCGATTCAGCCTTTGGCAAATCTCTACTTTTCTGTGTTGGTCACAGGTAATGATGGCAGTGGTAGTAATTACCACTATGGCCCTGCTTCCTCTCAACCAACCCTATATGCTGTTTTTCCGACGGTGTCGCTGTCCAGGATTGACTATTCGTGTAAGTATCACTGGTTATCACTTCCCTTAGAGATTCGCGAATTGACGGTGCGAGATGGCCTATTTAATTTAACAGTTATTCACAGAAGTGGAGATGAATAACTTTCACCGACACTGAGGTGAATAATTGTTTTGGTTCATGCCACACAGAAACAAACCAAAAAATAGCTTATTTCTGTCAAAATACAGAAAAATAGTCAGAAATTAAACTTAAGAAGTTTGATTTTGTCTTTTTTACGGCTGTTCGGAACTGCATAGTACTTGTTAATCACCGATCACTTCCTAGCCAGCCGATCAGCGTACGTAAAGAGCACCATTAAGTTGTGAGGCATAAACTCTGTTGCAAATAAAAACGTTGATTCTAAAAAGCATACGCAACGAACAGTGGGACCCAACCGCTTTATGGGTACACATGTACATGATAACCAAGATGCATGTGGTAAATGATCGAAATCATCCACACTTTTAAAAAGAAAAGAATTATCTTGAAAAAAGATTTTCACGAATAATGAAAAAGTAAAGCATTGATTATGTACCTGTGCTAAGTCCTTAGGGTCTCTTTGTTCATGGATCATGCTTTATAGTTGTTAACAGTTTTGCAATCGAGTGTATCCTAAATAAAGATCTTCATTTTGCTCTGGTGTTGTTTTAAAACATATCCTCAGATCTTTAATAAGATACATTTAACTGATTGATTTAATGTAATTACTACTCCGCATTGGTGTGAATCTCCAGATTTGTGGCACAACACATCTCAAAGTTTTGCCCATTTATTCGTCTTGAACATGAATTAATGTAATTATCTCTCCAATATCACCTACAGACCTATAGGTAGATAAGTGTAATATTTTCTTTTGAAATGACTTGCAGACTTGTGGGTGGGCAACACGACAGGTTATAGCATGACCATCACCATGCCCAACTTGGACTTCTCCCTGCTCGTTGAGATTACAACCAATATCAACGACTTCTCTTTCATGGAACTGCACAATGTGATGGTCAAGAGAGTGGGAACCAACATAAAAACTGCGCCTGCACAAATTGTTCAGCCCCCTACAGCTTCGTATGACTCCAGCGAGGAAGTACCTTTCAACGATCGCGCTGTTCTGGATTTTGGTAACTTAACTGTAAGTGAAAACGTTTATGGCTTCTACCGCTTTAGCTACACCTCTCCAACCTCAAGCAAATTTACGCCATATTGAATTTCCAGACAACAGCAGTGTTTGATTTTCAAATGGCAACAAGAAGTCCTATTTTCACTCATTCGCTAAAAAATATATCTAAACTTGTTCTAAAAAGACTAATTTACAAAACTTTCTGATTTGTGCGTGGCATAAAAACAAATTCAGGATAAAAAAACGTTCAGCTAAATCACTTACGTGAAAACCTACCGCTTGGCTTGATCACGTGACCTCCACCGGTTTGTCGTTCGAGGTTTCCGCTGAAAACCCTGGTGCTAAATGTCACTATTGGTTTAAGCTCTCCCTATACGCGCGATTTCCCACACTCTAATTAGGTCCACGAGAACAGTGAGGTAATAAGGGATGAATTTTTCTTACTTTTTACCTAAAGCCTCGATTGAACCTTTAAACCAGTGACGATCGTGCGTTTTCAGCTTGTGCTCCAACAGTATTTTTTTTTTTAACATCTTTCTCGAAGTAGCGCTTATGTACATCTTACTTCTGTTTAGAGAAAATTGTCATCGAGAGTGGCGAAATATACATTATGAAAGTACTCACAACGGCTAATCAGACCCAAGAGAAAAAACCGAAGGAGCTAATAAGAACTCCGGGGAGGGGAAGAAGAAATTTTGAATGATAAAGTCGTAATTGATTCTACTTTTGCATTTAATTGGTTAAGAAGGCAGCACAATATTTTTTCACGACAAGCCGGAAAGCGTATTAAAACAAAACCACTGTAGCTTAGGATTACGTTTGAAACTGTGTTGAACTTCGCTGTACTTATTTTCTCTCTGAAAGTCACCGGGAACGATGAGTCCGAGAGAAAAATTGTCATAGATTTCAATGTGACCATCAAAGATCATCCTAAACTGGCTAATAACTCAAAACACTGGGTAGGTGCAGGCATGCGCAGTGGATATCAGATGCTGTGGGTTGGACAAGAGGCACTGTTTGTGTACAAGGTGTGTCAGTTCAAAATGCATTTTTTCATAATAGTTCGTCATATGTATGCGTTATTGACCAAGCGTGAGGTAAAGATGGCTGGGTATTGGAAGAGTTCTTTTTTCTCTCTCTCTTTTTTGAGTTTTTATGGACCAAAAATTTAAGTGGATTCTTATTAGCACAGTTTGTCTATCGGAACACAGGGTTCGCCTCATCTTGCCCACGGGTGCTACCAGCTATATAACAATATCCCGTATATACCCTATCTGTCATATATGATATTAGTCGGTGAAGGGTTAATCTCGACGAGTGGCTACTTTACTTTTTTTGACAAAATACAAGATAAATATTTTTCTAACCAACTCAAGGAGTTTTAAATACTAGCGTTTCTCTTATCCCTTTGTAACTTATAACGAGCAGCATGAGCCATCGTTAACTGCCGAATTCACAACCGTCAACGACACTGCCAGCAATCGATACCTGATCGGAGACAAAGTGTCCGTTACCTGGGTTGTAAAACACATGGAAAACACGTCTTATGAAGACGCCAAAAACGTGCGAATATCATTCTATTCCAACACTCTCAGAATTCTGAAAGGTGTTTACAACGAGTCAGGCAACGCGAACATACCCCTGAATATAAAAGATGATTTTCGTTCGGATGAATCCTCCGTCCCGAATCTTCCACAAGGTATGTAAAAAAAAAAAAACTAAGGTTAAGGTTAGTCGACTGTTACAATGTTTCAGAACCACAGTTTGTTGATAGAATATACAGATTTAGCCAAGCCTAGAAACGGAGATCTTGTTAGTTTAATTTTCAGCCCTTCACTATGATAAAAACTTTAATAATACTATTCAGCACTGGCTGTCGAAAGTGTTTATTCAAGGGGATTAAAGGACCAGTCTGAGGGGACGAGGGGGGAAGGGGAGAAAATTGACGGGGTCTGGAACCGAAGAACGATGTTCTCAAAACTTGCAAAGTGATCAACACGCATGCAAGTCAACAATATTTTCAAGCAGCTAATCATGAGGACCTTTGTTATTGTTCTCGATATTTTGAGCAAATTTTCAGAGATAGGGAACGTTTTCTTCTTCAGATGTAGTGTATGATGTCAGCATCAGTTGAACAATGATTATATTTCATTGAGCGCGAATGATAATTTCGGTTTGAGAAAAGTAGCGAAAATTTAAAGAAACGACGCTAAACAAGTTGGAGGTATGACATCACCGGTCGATTCAAGAGAACACACCTGAGAACAGTCAGTCAGTAAAACAATACGCCAGAATGGTGTGGGCTTCTCTTGTTTCTTCTCTTGAAGTTGCTAGGTATGACTGCTTGCTACACCGTTTTTCATTAACGTTTCAATCCCCTCTGATGGGCGGAGAAAATTAGAAAGAAAAGTCTTTCCATCTCGTGTTTAAACCTCTGGCTGGAAAGACACGGCGTCTTTTTGAGTATCTTTTTGTTTTATTTAATTCGGTAACCTCTGTTGTAACTGCATCTAATGTAGATGTCTTTAAGTCACCTGTCCGTGACCTTAGTAACTCTAGTTACTGAAAGAGGATATTTGTCTAACATGTCTCTTGCGCTGCGAAAGTTTAATTTGGAGGAAGACAAGCTAGAAATCAATTCCAAATATCAACCAAGCTTTCTCTTAAGTTTGAAAGTTGAGTTGATGTTGTCATTGGGTATATCAAAGAGGTTGAAAAGTCTAAGATGGTTTTATTTCATGTATGCGAAAGATTGAATTTACTGGAAGGAGGAATTGTTGCAACACGTCAACATGAAACTCAACAATAAATTTTATAGATTTGTAAACAGTTTTCATTTGACTATCTTCTGGCAAGTCTTTGAATTATATTTCAACCCAACCATTTTCCACAACTTGTGAACACAGTCCTCGCATGACGGCCCATGATAACAAGGAATTTGCATACTTATAGTATTTGTTCTTGACTTGTAGTGTTGATAGATTTTCGTTCTTTCTTATTACGCCCAATCTTTTAGGCCAGGAGATTACTGGAAAACTTGATCTAGAAGTCAGTGACAAAATCTCTCCTCTGGAGACCCTAGACATTTTCATGCAGCTTAAATACCAGAACATGAGAGGAGATGAGAAGCTCAATACCAGTCACCAGCCTTCCCCGCCTTACGTGGCCGGGGTTCCAGGATTCTCATTGAAACTCAGCGGCTCATCCAATCAGATACGCATAGGTGGCCGCGCCAAATTTAATTTCAGCATCTTGATGCGAAAAATGAAGTCCACTTTGAAAGTAGAGGTAAATGAACTCTTAAATAAAGCTGTAAATGCGAGGAATAATTCTTTGCCACCTTAATTTTGTAAGAAGCAATGACCTTCAGCTTTCTGACCACATTCAATAGAGGATTAAGAATAGATTCTCACAAGAATTCACGTTCTTCATGTTACAGGTTAGTGCTAAATATTAGCATTAGGAGACTGTATTGTACAAGAGTGGATTCAGTGATTGACAGAAGTCACTCTTACTTTTTTTTCTTGGAAACACGGGCTTCTCCTTCTTTCTAATTAACGACGTGAATGGATACAGATGGGGTGTAAAAAATACAACCTTTAAAATAGCTGTTAAACAGCATTCTATCCACCAGGGAATCTGGAACATCCAAAAACATAATTAAACAAACACATAAACTATTCATTTTTGACCACGCACAAATCCACTGGGATAAAGTTATACCTACCTTACATTTACGCGTTTCTGTAGCGTATCAAAAAATTGGTTTGTGGAACTAAGGGAAGGAAGTATATGTAATTCTCTATTGAGCGGGTAAGAGACAGGGTAGATTAGGTTTAAAAGCGGTTCTCCCTATTAAGCCCAGCTCGTGCTTTCTAGCCTTAAGTAGTCAGCATTTTCTTTCGCTTGAGGAAAGCTAATGACAAGGTATTGTTGGCCCAAGACACACTTCATCAGTCGCAATTCTCTACTGCAACGCTAAGCGAATCTCTTTCACTGTTGCAGGTCATTCTTCCTGTGAACGGGACCTCAATCATGTCATTGGTCTCGCTTGAAGTCAAAAGTGTGGGGAAAAATATCGTCAACAACAGCGGCATTGACTTTAGCAGCGTAAAGGCAACCCTCAAATCAACTGTTGGAGACGCAAAACTTCACGATCGTGGTTCGATTGATTTCGGTGAGGTCGTGAATATTAATGGAGACTCGGACGCTCCCGAAAACAAGATCGAGATTGAGTTTGAAATCGTTGTGAACGACCACGCCAACGTGACAAATGGCTCCAAGCACTGGGTGGGGGTTGGGGTGAGGGGTGGCAAACGCATGATGTGGATTGGTGATGTGGCGCTCATTGCTGACGTCCCCCAAGACAGGAGACCAATCTTACAAATTGAAGCTTCTTGCTTTTTGCAAGATTCAAAGTTGGCTTGCAAAGATTCGACCACTTTGAGTAACAGGTAATTAAAATGACTGATTTCGGAGATAAAAATTTTTTTACGTCTTTATGGAGTATGTAGCTTTTTGTCCCTTGTTGCTTGCATAATGCGCTAAAAATTTATTTTCCAACAGCATAAAGGAGAGTAAAAATAATGCGCGCATAAGGTACGCATATACTGCGATATTATACATTTGGTTATTTTGTACTGTAGAAAAACCTGTTTCACCGGGCGGCTGCGCGCACTACACTTCTCTATCCGTTTTGCTTTCCCACCTTATGAGAAATGAGGGGAATCACTTGGCAGAAAAAAGCAGGAGGATAATAAAATAACTTATTAGAATTTTTGGTGTGTAGTATTGCTTAGTGATTACACTCTTTGTTTGTATTTTGTTCCCGAACGGCACAACTCGTAACAATACTCAGCGATACTGCATACCAGAACGTCTGATAAGATATATTCCGTACGGTCCCCCGCGCGCTTTTATTGAAAAGAATCGGACAAACGCCTCCGAGAAGAGCCCTACTTCCCTCGTGCAGCCCCACGATATGAGGGCTGAAAGAGGAAAGGAAGAGTGGTGGTTGTAAGATGAAATGCTGCTTGACTGAGTCAGATCGCTGCGCTCGGTCCGGCGCCGTAACTCATGACCTCGAACCAAAATATTTTCTCGTCTGGCCCTTCAGTCTCACTCAATAAGTACACTGTATTTAAGTTCAACTTGTTTCGTAGGTAAGTGTTCACCTACGCCCAGGTTGATCTGATAACGAAGGTGTACATAATCTTTAGACCCACCCAGCTCTAAGATTGTTATGGGGAATTTTATCAAGCTTCTTATTGTTAGCAAGTTTTTAAATCTAACTTAGCTTAACAAGAAAGTCAAAGCTATTCAGACTATTCACATGAATTCTTGAGATGTTCTCGTTTCTAGCTCATACTGTATCTTCTAAAATGAAAATCTACCTTTTCACCTATATCAAACGCTCTTTGTGATTTCGAAGAGAAAATCAAACCCTAGTCCATACTGACTTTAAATGTAACAGACTTATGGATCGACAATATGATTCAAAATTTCTGAATTCCTTTCAGCTCTAAAGTTTATTTCAATGGAACAGTGTCTCATCACGAAGACTCTCAGCAATATGCAGAAAATGTTAATGTGTTTTGGATGCTGCCACCTTATGTTACCTATTCCGATGCGAATTACGACCCTGGAATTAATTACATCGAGACTCAGCAAGGACCCAAGTTTAGCGTAAGTAGCAAGATAGATAAAATAATTGAACAAAATAGGATGCCACAAAAGTGTGAAAAAAAATCGAAATAGTGGAGGGAAAGGCGGACGAACAGACAGAGAGATTGACACAGACCGGCCGACAGACAGACAGACAAACGAACTGATATACAGACTGATGGCCGGACGGACAAACAGACACACGTGCAGACCGACGGATACACGGATAAACCGAACGAAAGACCTACGCACACTTAGATGGACGGAATTATGGAAAGAATAACAGACAGACAGAAGGACCAAATTAATAAGATAATCAAGAACCCAGCGCACTGAAAAACCGAGACAGCGAGCCGACCAGCCTGCAAAGAAAAGAAAAATCAATGAGCAGGGGAGTCGTTTGTTAACTGAAAGAACGAACAATCGACAGGACTGACATAAAAGATTTTCGAGATATGCAAAACCTCTGCTTCTAGAGCGAGAGAGGCTTGTGGTGTTAATGCTATGGGAAAATCGTTTGCGTTACACTTTACAAACGACTTATTCATGACATTTGCACCACAAGCGAGCCCACAGTATAACCTGACACTACTGACGGGATCGAAACTGACCAATCACGACTGACTTACGCAGGTTGAGTCTTATAGCCAATAGTATCACGGCTAAACTGACCAATCAGATTACACGAACCGCACTTATGATACTTTACAAACGACAACTCCTCACTCGACTCTTATAATAACTCTCGCTCAGGTTGTCAAAGTGTCAGGCACTTAACCGACAACGGCGCTTCTCAGAAGCAACCCCCGGACGATCAGATTACACGTTCATATTCTGCCCACGGGTTAAAACTTGTTCTCATAAGAGGGGTTTTGGACTTGGCCTCGTCCTGAAAATGAGTTTAGAGGTGAACGAACGGACAAACAAATAAAACACAATCTATATACGCCTGTCAGATCCCTGCCCCCCTCTGCCTTGAAACTGTCCAATAGATTACTACGTATTTTAACGCACCTCGATCTGTTTCTTCCCGGTAATCCCAATGAGTATCTGCCAATGCTGAAGGTCATTGATTGCTTCGCATGCTCTGTGTCTAGTTCCTGGACAAGAAATTGCATTTCTTGGACCGTCTGTCGTTCTCAGTCCAAGGGACGCTGGATCCAAAAGGAATAATGCCCCCGGGTGAAAATTACGCTGTGTCGCCGATACAGCTGACATACAGCCCCTACAGTCTGTCGGCGGTGTACGGTGCTCCACCCGTACCAGTCTCTTTTAAGTTCAAATCATCAGGTAAGACAGTATCTACTTGGTATAAAACCTCACATGTATTTTCACCATACCTAGTACGCGCGGTTTCCTCTTAATCAATTCGGTGTTTCTGATTTAAAAAACATCCTGCGACCCGAGTCAAAAATGTAAAATTTAATGGTTTAAACACTTCACTTCGTGGAATATGTACTTACTGAAACAGAAATATGGGGTAATATTCCCCAAATAATATCTTTTAATATTCAAAGCTTGCGTCCAGTGTAATGAGTTTTTCATTAAAAGTCGATAAAATTTGAGAGTGCGTTTCGCTTTTCTTGAAGAAGACGAGGCCAAAATTATTTTTCCTAAAAGTCGTCACTGAAAAGACAGCGGCTGTTTTCGCTTTCTGCGCACTTCAACGGATAGTAAACATTAGAGCCTCCATACAGCTTGAAAAGATGCTCATATACGTTTCCTGTATATCTGCTCTACGAAGCTCACAAGTTCCTTTGCTGTCGGAATCCTGTTCGCTTTTGTCAGAGGATCAATTATCTGAGGATATATATTTCCGCGCCTGATGGAATCTATCGCTTGCGTGATCACTTACACTCCACGGATACAATCGAATTTGATAGTCAGTTTAAATTTCGTTTTCTTCTTTTCAGGTGAAAGTTCTCCGGAACAGACCCTTCCAGCCCTAGAAGGTGCGTCTCCTTTCTTTTGCGCAAAATAAAAAAAACGGTATCTGAACGACTAAATTTTGCGATTTCAAATCGGATGTATTAAGTAGTTATCGAATTTCGTGTCGTGCGATTTTGGTCTGATCATACTTGTGATTTCAAATCACGCATATGATTTCAGACTAAATTACAATCCAGTAAGTTCAATTACCATCGTTTGCTCTTTCCATTTTAGAGATTTATACCAGAGGATTTCTTGTTGATGTAACTAATGATATCTTATACGTGTGCCAGAAATCAAACGAGAGGTCAGTGTTGTCTGTTATAAATACATTTTCTTTACAAGTTTAAGATTTCAGTCCAACTCCAGTTTGTCCTTGATGAAAAGGCTGTTTCTTTTCTTTTTGATCAACCACAGACTAGAATCGACTTAATTAGTTAAACATCTCCTGGCCATCGAAAGACATCCTGTGACTAGCTAATCCGAATCCGTTTACTTTATTGCCGTTTTTTTAGATAAATCAGATTTCACAGCTTTCAATTAAGAAAGCTTTTGGGTCAGCATGTGGAAAAAACGTTAACACAGCTATGATGCCCTCTAAATTATTTCCCTCTCAAGCGATACATCCTGTGAAAATGCCTCTTCCTCCAAGATTTATCCTCTCGCTATGAAAATTCCTAAATATAAGTCACTTGTCCGTTGATACCCCATCAGATGAAAACAAAAATTGTATGTGCCTACCCTTCACAAAAAAATACCAGGAAAACACTTACAGACTCTCAGGTTTTACTCGCCGGAAGAGAACTTTTATTTCACAGGGTGAAACTTCATGAAAAACCCGTTTTATACAATCCATACGTGTCAATACGAGTCGTCTGAGCTTTCCAGTTATCTCCTTTCCTACTTTAGGTTACAGTCAAGTTGCTTCTCAACAGCCGACCAAGGTTTATCCTGGACTGGTAAAGTAGATACGCTTCAATTTCCTTTACATAAAGTTCTATTAAAGAAAGAGAGAGATTAAGAGGTCGTTTAGTTATGAATTTAGAGTTGTTCCATTTATTGTTCCAAAGATTAAAGAAAGACCAAGATCAACAAAAGCCTTATCAAAAGGATAATTAACATCATAGTGAACCAATGGAACTTTAGATCAAACAAGCAGACAAGTTGAAGGGCAAGAACGCAAGACAGACTATGTTGCAACTTCAAGTTTTAGTTTTGGGTCTGCTTGGATGAGAGTATGGCGTCATGGTATTCTTAAGCTACCACTGAAACTCCGGATTGTAGGCATTACTCGATCATGATGTTAGTCCATTAGAGTGGAAGTGTGTGAATCGCTAAAATTGCAACTATACGGTTCCACTCTTTGTGGTGCATGGGGCTTTGATTAAAACCTCTTGGGGCATCCATTCTCTTTTTCTCTATTTCCTCTTTCTTCCTCTTTTATTTTTTTCTTATAATGTTACTACACGGGTAATGTCATATTTTGTTATTTGTCTGAAAGAGAAACTTAGCGAAGCCAGGTTCCTTGACTCGTTCTTTTGACTTGCACTATTCATTAATTTTGTCCAAATTGTTTTCTTTCCATTTATCTATCTAGCTATGGACCAACAAGTGGGATATGTCATTGGTCAGGTTGGAAACGACTTGTATGGCATTGCGCGCAACAACCGAGCGTACATGCGCAAACGAGGCAAAGAAGGAGCCTGGTACGGAATAGAAGAAGATGTTTGGAAGAGCGCTAAGAGAGATTCAGGGTTGGTGGAGAAGAAGGCCATTGAGGAAAATCATACCAACACTGGTGATCCTGAATCTGACTTCATAAAGGGAAAGTGGGGAGGTAATATTTGTGCTTCCACAATCGCAAAATTTTAGTTTGAAATACACCAGTGGCAAGGGTTCCAGATCGAGTAAACCGAGCTTAAGTTGAGTCCATTGCGCACAGTAAGCCCCTAAGTAATGAGCAGTGTCCCCAAGGCACTTCATCCATGCAAAGCATGTGACGATATCGCATATTAGATGCATATCACGTTGACGATGACGATGTCGATGTTGAAGACGAAACCTTCGTGTTCGTGTTGTTCAAATTTATATTCTTTATGAAAAAATGACGTTCCAAGAAGAATTAATTAAAGAAGGGGACTCATTCTAATCAGCTGCAATTCCTAACTTAAGAGGGAACTTAAAATTTCCTCTAAGAAATCGCCTATGTGTCTCAATATCTTCAGTTGTTTAAGTACATCACTTGACCACAAGGAAAACTCCAGTATGCGGATAACCCTTTACTTTTACGTGTTAGTTAAATGAATTCGTTGATTAACTTTTCATCCCTTTCTTAGTTTATCTGAGTTTTTACAGCATTGAACCATTGACCCCAAAGAGTGAATAGCATCTGATTTCTCCTTACAATGTCACCTCTGTGTCACACATTAAGGTCAGGAGAATGAAGGAAATTATCACCAACTAAACAAGCTCTTCGATTTTTAATCACAAAATTCTCCTTGTTAGATGTGTACTGATCTTAAGGTGTAAAGGGTAAGGTGACCAGGAGAACTACCACTGCTTTAGAATGGGGTTCTGGTGAACTGTAGGGTACAGTATAGCAATATAGTTTCGTTCTGACATCCCGACATCTTTTCAGCGCCCATCTTGGACGGAAGGAGGAACTTGCCCTTTTTTTTCTTTAAGAACATGACACAATGACACCGCCAGGGCTACACCAGGATGATTGACAGGACCCTATATTTTTCATTCCAGTAAACCTCTTTCTTTTATTCATTCTATATTTTAGGAAACGCTAAAGGAGTGTTGTTAAACGTTAGTAGCAGCTGGCAGTTGAAGGCTCAATGGAAATGCTGTGGAAAATAATCCAACTTTACTTCTCTTGGTAAAAGCTGCAGATCTTGACATCTAAATGATAATTAAATATTTGGTAGAGAATATTCGTTCCAGCCCTGTATCATTGTCTGTTTGAGAGGTATTTGCACAGAAAAATCGCCTCTTCCTTTTCCACACTCGGTTAGCGGTACGTTTGACACCATTTAGGTAGACTCATTTATTCACACTCAAGTAACGGCAAATGGTGCCACATGGAAGTTTAAGAAAACCTGATTTCGACTGCATCGGGTGAGAAAATTTATAATGTAAATAGTATTTTAAAAAGTCTTTGTAGACGAGGATCACACTTGTAACCATCAGCAAATTGCGCAAGAATACATTGTCAGTGTCAGCTCAGCTTGTTGAGTAAACTTTTACTTAAGCTATACAAAACTGACTCCTCTCCAGTGATATCTTAAGAGTCTGAACTATGTTCAATTATTTTAAGCGTTACTTAATCTTCAAAAACGATTTTTTTTATAGGGTCGGACAAATACATATTTTTCACAGGGGTAGGGAGATTTTGATTGCGTCACGATAAAATTTACTCGATACCCACTTGAGGCTCTGTAATGTTCTTAAGTTTCCCTTCACCCCCTTCCCTCCCCTCCCCTCATGAACAGTTAATTGGCAGTCAATTTCCTATAGCCCCCTCTAAATACTTTGTTGACGACGGCTGACCCAACCAGCAAATGTCTTGTCCCCACTCCGTTCCCCCCTAGAAACCATGCCATTTTTTTCAATTGTGTGTGGCCGAGTCTTATTCCTTTGCTTTCAAAATAACGGTATGTGTAGTCCATAATTTGATCTTATGCAGAGAAATTTCGAAAGATTGGATGTATCTTAACAATCTCAGCTTGACACGCGGTAAGTTGTGATTTCTCACAATTAAATTATGTTCTAGTTTCGGGAGCATACTTCCCCTATCTGATGCGAATAATTTGGGGATTTTGCACAAGAATTAGCAGGTTCTTTAAAGTTTGTTATAGCTCTGTTTTGCTTTGCTACAATCGCATAGCTTTGCAGGTGATTTAAAATTGTTGAGAGAGAAAACCTTGCCCTCCGTTTACTTGTATTTAGTAACACTGCAGGATGTTTCTGGTTAAGTAAATCTCTTGCCTTCGTTTTAAACTTGCAGCTTCATAGCCTTGCAGTTAGTGCATTTTACGTTTCCCTAATTAACAATATCTTACCTATTTTTTGGGTACAATTTCAATGCTTCGCTTACGAGAAGTAGCATTCATTACTGCGAAGATCGCTTCTATATTCGGCCCCAGTAGAGGTATTTTCCTTTCCTCTGACTGGCCGCTGTTATTTCTTTTATTTTGGTTTCACAACACTCAACAAAAATCGCGTTGTGTCGTGTTTCTCTTGGTTAAGCATCGGTAGTTAGCCAGAGAATTGGTTTTGAGTGAAGCGCGTCTTGAGAAAGGACCGTTTCTTCGGTTTTACTCATGTACCTTCCGGTGCCTTAGGCTTTAGAACGCCAGCTCCCCCCCCCCTCCCCACCTCAGTACACATGAGAAAGTGAGACCAATTGGATCTAATGTCATGACCTTCAGCCACAGTTTATTTTAACTGCATGACGAAAAAGATTGACCTTTTTTCCCCACAGACTCCTGTCTTGTCGAAATCCTCAAACTAAGGTCGGGAAATTGACGCAAGCATTTACGATTCCCTCGCTAAATCACACGGAATCTGACAACATAGACCAATAAATTTGAGGATATAGAGTACGTTGAGGTAAAACTAAACTATTGAAATACAATAAAATGTTATCGAGTAATAGGGATACTTTTCGAGCTTATCTTACGCCAAAACGACGTTGCAAGCCCATAACTGAGTTACAAACTTCGTTCAATTAAGTCGCATATATATTGATGTAATCTAACAACGACAAATAAGCGCACATAACTTCACTCCTGAAACCTTGACAACAAAACATACCTTTAACATAATTAACCAGCAAAGTTATACTCAGTACCAGATTCTCCTATGTCGTGAAAACTCTTTTGAAATTAGCAAAGGTAAACATATGAAAGGGTTTTTTTTAGCCTATTACTTTTACGCGAACACAATCATACCCATGACAACTTGCACGCATTGATTCGTATCCAGATCTCTTCGAACCTATCTAGCACAGTTTTAAACTGAGGGAAAAGACGGTCAAGACTTTTTTTCGCGTGACATACTGGAGCAGGTTAATAATCGTAACGTGACACGAAAATGTACATCAGGTGCTCGAAGCGTGACACCAGTTCGCCCTTCTCAGCATCAATAACATCTCCATAGAATTCCATGATGAACCTCCTACGGCCCTCAATAGCCTCTTTGTTTCGGATGGAAGCAGATACCCCATTGCTTTCATCCTGCGTCTGAATTTCGAAAAACCCCAGTTCATTCCCGCGATTAAAATAGAACTTCACCATTGGTCGAACTTTGTAGCCTGTAAAAAATTTAGTTATCGAAACGTTAACAAAGACACTGCTAACATATTCCTGAAAAAATACACAGTCAAAGACTTCATGTAGCTACTGATGTCGTACAATTTTTACGCCTCCTATAGGAAGCAGTAATCACAAAAAAAAAATTACAATCATACTTTTTAGTTATTTCTGCATTGAGGCCTAGCTGACTAAAAGGTACGCCTGTTGATTGAAACTCTGAACTCAATCAATCTCTCTAATCGTTCCAAATACAATTCTAAGGAAACCTACTTTATTTTCTCAAATAAGCTAGGCAGGAATGAAGGGTGAAGTGAAAAATTTTTTAAGGTTATTGTCAACAGAATAAGGTGCTTTTAAGAAAAATCGTTCCACGCGCGCGCTTCTTTAAGAGAAACCGTAAAAACTACCTATCACTGTAAAGCTTTTGAAGTATACATTCTGAAAATAACAAAAGTTTTTGCAGTTTTTTTTCGGTAGGTACGCACAAGCTTTTAAACCCAAAACTGACGGTGTTTGCTTAACTGAGCAACCATGTGATAAGCGTCACTTAGACTGCTAGGACCAGATACTGCCAGATAAAGATAGACTGAGATGGACCAAGATAGATGGAAACTGTTTGAACTCGATCTTTATCAAAAGAAAAATGTCAGACATCTGTCAATTTCGTGGTCTAGGGAACAATCCGACTTTTCAGTGAAAAATACCGGAAAAGTTTGCTGGGCAACTAGTGTCTAGGCCTAGCTCCATGTTTTCCTTAGGGCCATGAGTCCTTACCATAAGTAAAAATGCGATAGTTGAAGATTGTTGACGAAGTTTCGTTGTTACGCATCCGGAAAGTCCATAGGCTCTTCTTCTGAACCTTTTGATTAAAGCAGGCTCGGTCACCACTTTTGCAGCTTTTTTTGTCACATCGCCTGAAAACAGAAAACACGAGCATCTGACGATCGAGATTGGCTTTACGAATGGAAAAGGTTCAAAACTTAAAAAGATTGGCTGAAAACTATAAAACGATTTTTTGAAGTGTATGATCTCGACCAGTCAACAGTAATTAACAGAGCGTGAAAAGCAATCTCCTTTGGTACTTACGTGTCAGAGACTTGAACGTAATCTGAAGAACAGGATAATTTTGGTATACACTGGTAAAAGCCGTAAGTATTGAAACAAAATTCATCGTCTTTACACTTGTCTTTCCCAGCTTGACATTCATCATTATCTTTAAAAAAAAAAAGCAGAAAATGGCAATTCGACTTTATTCTGTAGATGCAATTTTTTTTAAAGTTCGTGCGATCGGCGTTGAAAGTCACCTTGGGGTTAGCTAAGGGATCGGTCATTATAAACTACCTGTGGAGGGGGGAGGGGGGGTTGGGGAGGGTTCGAGGATTTCGGTTGTGTCATTTTAAAATTTACTTGATATTCCCCCCCCCCCCCCATACAACTCTTTAATATTTTTATGAACCATCCCAACTGGCATTTAATTAACATTCAGTTATTTTATTGCTACCCTCCTTCTCTGCCCCCCCCGCCCCCCCCCCCCCCCCCTTGCCCTCACGACGATGAAAAATGACTGGTCTCTAAATTAGCTCTGGAGGTATTCGACTCGTTTTGAAATGAAGAAATGTAAAATGGTTTCCGTGTTTACATAGCTTGATGTAAACACGGAAACCATTTTACATTTCTTTTATAAAATAACTAATGAAAGAGGAACGAAAACCGTGTTTACATACGCTCATGTAAAATGGTTTTATGGCCAATCAGAGCGCGCGAACTATTTAAATTATTTTATGATTTATGCTTATTCATTAAAAAAAAATCTAGCCAGTAGTCTCTCTTTTTGCTCGCCTCACCTGTGCAGTAATAGCGGGACTGGTTACTATAACCACTTGGACAGATACAGTAATATGCTCCTCTGGTGTTCACACATCTGTAGGGACAAGTGACGCTGCTGCATTCGTTTCTGTCTGGTAAACCATCAAAAGTGAAACAAATGAAATTACAAATGGTTCATTCAGTAATTTATTCAAGACTTCTGATTAGATTCGCAAAAATTGTATGTGAGCCAATAAGAATTGGCTCAGGCTTATCAAAGGCAGTTATTGTCAAATGATAAAAGCCCAAAAAAATTCACCCCACTGTACTCTGCGGAATGTCGAGTGATTGTGATCGAAGTTAGTTATAGCGTGAGTTTTGAGCGTCACGATGTTTCGCTCGATTTTATAAAAAAATTTCCATTCATTTTCAAACAATACCTCTACATGTCAGTCCATCGGCAAGCAGCTCGTATCCTCGTTTGCACTGGCAAACAAAAGAACCAAATGTATTTCTACAAGTAGCTCTACCGGAACATGGAGAATTTAGACACTCATTCACATCTATTGAAAGAGAACGAGAACAAACGTGTTTAGGATTTGCAGTGAATAGCTTCTACTCTGAATCTCTCCTGATTATGGTCATTGCACTTAACTTTACCTATGCACGATCGTTTATCGGCCGCCAGTCTAAAACCTCTTCTACAGCGACATACATATGATCCTGGTGTATTATCACAGATTTGAGTGCAACCAGACCTCCTCTCAGTGCATTCATCGATATCTGGTGGGAGAGGAGAAGTGAAAGAACCAATCACGACTGTATTTTTCCACTTATTCCCATAATTTACCATCATCTGTCAAAACTTACCGCGTGTGTCGCCTAGTTAAACGGCTTGATCATACGCAAAAAATTATTTACCAATACAAACCAACAAACAAACAAAGAAAACACAAATGTATAATTCACAAGAAACAACTGATGCAAGACACAGTCAGAAAATGCTGAAGGCGGAGCGTGTCTCTCTCACCAATAGGGAGTTTAGGAAACGACGACGGCGACGCCGTGGACAACGTCGGTTATAAAATGAACTCATATTTTACCTACGAATCTCGCCATCCCTAAAGTCTTTTAGTTTGTTTCTTACTGTCAGAACTATGTCGAAACTGAATATGGAACACCGCGTTAAATTAGATATATAAATTTAAAGAATTAGATGTCGTCGTTCACGTACCCTAGACAACTCAAACTTCACTGCAAAGAACGCAAAGAAATTTACAAAGATTTATAACGCACGTGCACAGCCATTGTTCTGATCTTTAAACCTTTTGTTTAGTGACTTTCCTGTTGCTATCACCGTCGTGGATTTTTAAACTCCTTATTCACAGAGCATAGATAAGCTAAAAAAAATACATCCTGGGTTACTTTGACACTCGATTGCAAATCGCTCTATCAGCTTTTCAATTAGCAGCTTAGCAGTCGCGTAACAAACGAAGCTGGCTGATTCCAGCTAATAAATGTCACTCGAAAACCTGAGATTCGGTAGTAAATGTGTGCGCTTTATTTTCTGTAAGCAGTGCACATGCGAGTACAGGTAGTTGAACGTTTATCATTTCTTTGCAGCAGCATGCGATAGAGCAACCAGCAGGAAAGCAAATGTCCACTAAATGTGCAAGGTAATGACTACGGATGAAACTCAAACTAAAAAGTTGGTGGTTTGGCCGATATCAAGGGTAAAAAGCGTGATTATGAACAATATGCTTAACTCGGGAATAACTGGAGTGGGTCTACTGTGCACGTACCTTCACATCTATTGGTTATGCTGTTCAGTCGATATCCATTGCGACACGAGCAGTAATGGCCACCAGCGTAATTAACACATCTTTGTCCTGGCAGACATACAGGCGGTGACTCACTGCATTCATTTATGTCTGAAATTTTGAAAACACCAGCTGCGAAACAATTTAACTTTCGGACGTTAAACCCCTTTCCATCACCGGAAGTGACAACTATGTAACTTCTCCATACACTATTAGTGCATTTCAAGTAGAAAGATGATGAGTAGAGGGGCAATCATAATTCTGGGAACACTGTATGATGGAACTGCCAGTTCTTACAGCAAAAATCATAAAAAAGTATGACAGACATGAAGATATCAAGATCTTGTATAGGATAAGCCCCACTATACTCCGTTTTCGTTGAGTTTCAATATTTTTAAGAAACGTTTTTCATCAGTAGCTCAAGTATCGTGAAATTTACAAGTTGATGAAAACATTTGGAATTTAAGAAATCAAATACGCTGTTAATGCCTTTCGATGTAATCCAAAATGGAGGATTACTTTTCATCTTTAAAGGAATCTTTTGATATCCAAAGCGCGTTTCCCGTTGAACCTTTCCCATTCAGTTACATTAAGGCAAGTAAAACGCGATAAAATAGAACATATTTATTTTGCCATAAGTCTTTTATTTGCAAATATCTAAAATTTAGTAATATGTGACCAAATAGATGGCATTTATTTTAACAGTATCACCCTTTACCTCTACATCGATAATTGCGATCGTCGATCACCAGACATTTGTATCCCTGAGGACACTTAACCGACGAACAAGAATTTCTACCTGTAAGACAAAATAGTGATGCAAAGAAGCAAAATGCATTTTCAAAATCTACTTGTAAAAAAAAAAAAAACTGGTTACAGCATGCCCTAGATCATAGATGGAAAATTTGTATCCTCTTAAAAGGCTGAAAAAGGTTTTGCTCCAGAGTTCGATAAAAACAAACCGGGAGAAAGGTAAATTACATCAGAAAATTTTGTCTTCAGGAGTCAACCTGACTCATTCAAATGAGGATATCTGAGCGCGTGAGTCAGACAAGCTGTCGTGCCATTCATTTAGCTTCGTCATATGTACAAATATTATCAGCGTAGTAAAGAACAAACGCAGCCAATGCTGACGCGGTGAAAATCTCTTAAAAACCAGTGGGTTGAAAAACAAGGAACTGACTTCTGACTCCTTCCTATTCCCTTTTCATTATATCCTGCCGTCTAAACGCGCGCACCTCCCGCGTGATTTGCTCGTTGATATGTAAAAAGATAACAGGAGGCAAGTCAGTAGCAGTCACAAACCAACCCCCATCATGAAACAGAATTAAAACTTACGCTCGCATCTTCTTGTCTGGGAATTTCTCTGAAATCGATCTCGGCATTTGCATCGGTAACCTCCATAGTAATTCTCACAAATTTCCTGATCTCCCGGACACCTCCTTGGCAAGGTAGCACACTCGTCAATATCTGATAAAACGAGAGTGAGAGAGAACTTTTAAGAATTCGCCAATACAATACTCAACGTTAGACGGTTATGCTTTTTCCTTCGGCCACCGTCAGATTAGATCTTACTTAGCAACCTAGCCGCTTAACTGAGACGTAACAAAGTCTCATTTTTCTATTTTTCCATCACTTAGAGTTATGTCATGGTAATAAGGCGCAGAACTAATGATGCAAATGTTTCCTTACCCGTACAACTATACGACCTCCCAGATGGCTGACATTTCAACCCTTTGCCACAGTCGACACCTCTGCAGGAATCTGGAATTGAAAAAAATTTAACTTTTAAAAACTTCGAAATCTGCAGCAACCGGAGAGGATTCTGATTATTGACTGAGCTGCTGTAAAATCGTTGAGCGTGAGCACGGGAAAAAGGAAGACAAAAGGGAAAGGGAGTGGCTTGTGGCTTTGATCATGCGCAAATAACATATTTTCCTCCCACTGGGTAAGAGAAATACTCAAACTACAAATGACAGAAAACAGTTTATATTTTGTAGAGCGCTGGAGTTTCACTAGATGTGAAAATGACTGAAGTTATTTTGGTCTTCGGCTAAACAACATAAGTGAGAAAATCTTTGCTTCTCTATTTATCACTAATCAGCGCACTTCTCACGCGTGAAACTCACGCGTGAAACGCCAAAGCAAAACTCGCGCGTAAAACCATATGCAGTACAGAGGGAGTGATGAGTAACCTTCACAGCAGACTTTAAAGTGGCTACGTTCGTACTGCTCCGTCAATGTTTGTAAACTTTCAGTTCTCAACTCACATTTGCTTTTCAAGTAATTCCCACTTAAAGAAAAGGGGGTGCTAAATGCGAAACACAATGGAAAGTCTTACCAACAAGAAATTTATTTAACCATACCTCGACACTCGTATGAGCCTATATAGTTCATACATACTTCGCCTGCTTTGCATTTGGGAGGCGACAGTGAACATTCATCGATATCTAAAAAATAAAGCCATTATAGGTCATTTTCCAGGGTAAAATACCTCTGACTGATTTCCATTCAGCTAATTGTGCAGTGACGTGAAATTCTAAATGCAAATAGGAGAGTTTCGCCGAGAAATGGAAGGTGGAAATGGGGATGAATAACGACGTTTGTGTTCGCAGTGAATGTTGCTCAAAACTGCAGAGGAGTAGCGTTTTCAAAAGACAATGGGCTCAACGCAAAAAAGGCTAAATTTCAATTTTTCTCTACACTACCATTATTCAGCAAACAGATGACCAAAATTTAAAAAGATCATTGTAAGCCAGTGGGTGGAATCTTGATACAACGCTGAACTCTCCTGACTAATCAACAAGGAAAGGGCTGAAATCGTCTGACCCTTTTCGCGACCTTACCTTCACAAGGCCGCCTTGGGGCATTAGGGTTACAAACAAAACCACTCCCGCACTGGACTCTTTCACACAAAGAAAGCTCCTTGGCTGAAAGACAAAAACGGAATACAGACTCACACTTGTTGCGTTGGAAAATGACTGATGATCATAGTGAAGTTAATTATGGTATTTCCCCCCCTTCACAAAGCAATACACAAATAGAAATGGCAGAATGCAATAGCAGGTTAACATCGCGGTGAATGAATCTCCCTCGAAAAAGGGTTTGAATTTGCCTTTTCCGATTTTCTATGGAGAGGAGAGAGGAAGGGGGAGGGGAGTGGGGTTGATTTTGTTTATTAATCTCATAAGTTATGCCATTTGACTTATTGTATGATTCAGGACACCTGTTAATTTTGACTTTCTCTGAGCCATAAAAACTAATGGATGATCATCACTTAATCTTCACATTCTGTGAGTGGAATTCCTATTTCATTCAAATGAACAGAATTTAAAGACAGAAAGGAACTTTAAGTACATATCAAGGTGATTTCCCGATCCCAGGACGCTACCGTCCTTTAGGTCTGGCCGATCTGAAGGGACTGGTTCTTGCCCGGCAATAAAAACAGGAGGTGAAAAAGTCCGTTCCTTGCAGGTAGGGCTGTGTGAGTTGAGCCCTCCCGCATGTCCATATGCCAGAAAGATTTAAATCACCTTGGATCTTCATCTGCGGAGCGTTACAGTCAGTTCGGTCAGAACCAGGTCTTTTATTTCATTTCTTCTTGTTGCAATATTTTATTTCACGGAGAGCTCAATTGTAACATAAGGAAAGCGGCCTTGGATTCAGGCATTTACAGACTGTGAGGTTATCAGTGAGGTTATCAGTGCAACAATCTGTAATAGGACTGAGGTTAATCAAGAATAAAGATAACTCTGTCGAAATTGCTCTTCCTTGCCGTACATAGGAAGTGAGTCTGCAGGATGCCTAATATATTGCAACAAAGCTGAAAATACGTGCTTATATCGTGAGTAAACTAGGCCTAGAAACTTTTTTATTTTTGCTCTGTTTAAACATTTTACAACGCTTTTGTGAACCGAACATCGCGGCGCAAGTTCGGCGTAACTTGAAAGCAAAGCGTTAATGTCATTTCTACATGGCTTACATTGAAATCTTTGTCACGAGGTCAAATTGATATCCTTCGTCCTGTGCACGCGTGTCAAAACAATTTACAGTCATTTCTTGAGTCAATTTTTTGCTCACAGATCCCTAAAAAAACCATGATTCTTTTTCTGCGCTAAATTTGGATCCAAGTTGTTATGAGGGATTTTGAAATGGCGTAACGGTTTTTAGAGGACTCATTTCAATTTCAGTGTAACGCCTGTCTAGTGAACGTCGCAAAGGTTTGGTATTTGAGTTGCAGGTACCAATGAATTTCTCTCTCATTCTGTTAGACTTATGTACAAAAGGACCCACAATTGGCTGAATAAAAAAAAATATTGCTTTAAGTCCGCCAGCTTTCCTTGTAAAGCCGATGTTTATTTTCGTAAACTGAATGAATCTTTGAGTGGCTATGAAAATCGGAGACTTGTATCAATACATAATTTAACAGAGACCGAACGTTGTTCGATCTTAATTCGTGTTGGTCAAAAGACAATTTTTTTAGTGGGTCAGATAAAGTTGGACACGTTTTAATGCAAAGAGGTTGAACCTGACGAGAGGGGTACTGAACACAGATATCTCAGACTTCAAGCAGGATATTTGCCCACAAGGATGAAAAAAAAAAATAAGGATTGAGGCTGTAGATAAATTAATGATTACATTTATTCACTGAGACACTGAGAGGAAAGCAGTTATAATACAAATAAGCTTTTTACAGGGTGATAAGCTCGTAAGTGGAAAGTTCTTTCTCGATATTCTTCTATTTTGGAATCAGAAATTGATCAAGATAAAGTGCAGTAGGTAATATTTGATTTCTTGGCAAACATTAACGAAAAACTCTGCCAAATAACGTAAAACTTTCCATTTCTGTTTGCGGTGTTTTTTTAAGTCATTGTTCTAATTTTGGTACCCGTGTAAATCAGCTTGTGGCGAAGGATAGTTTCGCTTTTATTCATCTTAAAAAGCCTTTTATTCTCTTCATAATGAACGAGCAATTAATAAGTCGCTCTTGTCTAAATTACAAGTAAAGGCTAAAAAATTTCTCCGCCCTAAAGCTCTCAAATATTAATTCTAGAGTAAGGGGAAAATGCTTGATTAAATACCAGATATAATTTCATCCGGGAAGAAAGGTATACAAAAACTGAAATATCGAGAAATTGTTTGCCAAATTTCAATCCCGGGTGTTGGGCAAATTAGCAGTGGCTAATTACAAGTTTTTTGCTGCAATTGAAACTGTTTTCCGTAGAAATAAAAGAGAAGCCATTAGCGATATAAAACAAAACTTGATAGTAATTACCTTTAAGAATTTGCATGCAAACTACGGACAGCTGGCCAATTAGTGTCTATTCTCTTATCTTGAGAGATTAATCCTGCAAGTGCTGTTTTTTTTTTTTTCGATTTTAAAAACCGCATCTAAGACGTCCTTTTAAAAGTCTCGTTAAGCCATGTGGATATCCTGATTTTTTTCGTTTTTACCATCATATTGATTAACCTCTGAAAGTAAGAAACAGGGCCGATTTTAATGACAGGAATATATGCTTGGTTAACCGTTCCATTTTTCAATTTGCTTATCGCGTTCGATAATTGCAATGGTTTTCTTTTCCCTACTCATGGATACCTGTTCTATTTGGTCTGCTCTGGCCAATAGAAAGAGTCGCGTCATTAGAGGTAATTACGAGCCGAAATAACAGTGTTTTTGTTAGGTCGCCGCCAGATATCATTAGCAATGAACACTGTTGATGACATACCGGAAGACAATGGTTTTACAAGAAATCGCTGGTTGAAAACTTCTTGTCGACATTAACTTCGTTGTATGCGCGTTGAAAACCACTTTTCGTTCGAGAGAAGGGAAAGACAAATCTTGACACAGCCTGACATCATGGGTATGTACTAAATTTATATCAAATATCTACCTGGTTTGTTCTGTACGTGATCCCACATGACAGAATGAATCGAGTAACAGGAATTAAATGTTTAAAACACGAGGTAATGCTAAGCTCGACGGCGTAAATAACTGGCGTCTCAAATTAGACGAAGAGGAACATATCACAAAATCATTTACCGTGCATGGCATGAACAAAAACGAATTAAGACAAATCCTCAATCGCATAAAAAACCACACTCACTCATACAAAAACATACAAATTTTTAGCTGTTTGACGTTGATGTAGCCTGAGTAATTATTTTGGTAAAATTCTGTTCACTTCATCTCTACCTAGCCACGGAGAACAAGAGCCTTGTAAAAACAGAGCAAAACGCTCATCTCTGCAGCGGCTGCAAAATGCCAATTACAGATCGCTACTTGTTGGAAGCTTTGGGACTTTATTGGCACGAAGGTTGTTTAAAATGCAACTGCTGTGAGTGCAAACTTGGTGATATTGGATCGACGCTTTACAATAAAGCGAACCTCATTCTCTGCAAGAGAGACTATTTAAGGTCAGTAAAGATGATTCCATTTCAAAGTTCAAAATTAACTAGTAACCAAGTGCAGCGTCGTTTTATAATGAATTTAATTGGTAGCAATGTTTTGGTCTCGCTCGCAACCACCAACGAAGTTAATCAAAACACTGTTACTTGAATACTAGTTCAAATAAAAATTAGTGATGCACGCACTGTAAAAACAGAGAAATGAAGAAAAAGGAACATTTTCTAATACCAAGACACCTAAATCTTTCACTAAAACATCAGGTTAGTTTTTATACAGTTTTTGCGTTGGCAAACCGTGGCTAAACGGTTTATTTCCTGAACCTGTTTTTGACTGTTCTCGCCAATAGATGAACTTTCGAACTGCATTTTATTAGCCTCCCCTAAATATTTTTTCTCAGTCTAAATGGAGCCTAGGTTAACCAAAGCGATTGAGAAAATTCCGGAACACTTAACTTCTATGAATCGAGGACATTGATGACTCTGGTTCTTAATTGAATGACGTTGATTGCTCCTATTTAAAACAGATATCAAAGATGAGGTCGCTTCCACTCGCAGCCGGTTGGCTCACAGGGGTGTGGCAATGTAAAGGGCTTAGACCACGTTTTGAAACCATTGTTCAGACAAGAGTCAGCTCACCGATAGGACTTCTTAAATTTAATATGGATCTAGAGATATGTCCTTTACCATATTAGGGAACAGAGTGATTATTGAAAAGAAGAAATTAAACAATAACTGTCTCAGCTGGTACCGAACCGTTTTTAGAGAAGAAAAGAAGTCTACTTAAATTCTGACATCAGAATTCATACCAGCATATGAAATGTTAGTGTTTAAGTGAAATTTTTGAGACAAAGAGCGATGACTGAGAACGATAGCCGAATGGGCTACAGTTTGTAACTGAAACAGAAAGGTTCTTATATTAATATAGTTCTCTTTTGAGAAGAACAGCAAAACAAAACAAAACAAACAAAAAAAACACGTCACTTCATCCGGAGAAACTGTGGTCGCATAACCGAGCGCGAAGCCACAGTTTTCAAACCTTGTGTTTCAAGTCGTTCTTCGCTGGTTCAACATTTCCTCGTTTTTTTCCCTTAATACCCGTTGAGTATTAATGTAAGGTCGCCTTGCAAAAAAACTCAGTTTAGCACAGCCTTAAACTAACTCAATATTGTGACAGGAATTCTCAACTACATAACATGTTTTCATCACCCCTAACATGAAATTGAAACATACTGTGTCTAGTGGGTCAAATAACAACGTAGAGGATACTCTTTCGGCCCTGATTAACAATTATAGTTACCGATATTGTTCTGCCTACAGGTTGTTTGGTGTCCCCGGTGTGTGCGCTGCATGTAACAAGCCAATAGCAGCCTTCGAATTTGTAATGAGGGCCGCGAAAAATGCATATCACATCGAGTGCTTCTCCTGTCAGATTTGCAGACAGAGGTTCAGAGTTGGAGAAAACTTCCATTTTTACAACAACAAAGTCCTTTGCTGGGATCACTACCGAATGGAGAAAGAGGAAGAAAGTATTGCAGAAAATACAGCATAAGAAACAAGAGTTGGGCAAGGGAGTTTTCCTTGCTTTAAGCAGTTACAGCACAGTTTTTCGAACGATTTTGTTATATGAAGAAAATTCAGTGTACATAGAAGAAGACTAAAAAATAATCCTTGTAAATAAACACCTAAGAGGTGAGAATATACCAAAAAGATGATAAACAATGATTGCGAAGATCGGGGAAGATTGAAAATAATTAACTTCAAACATTTAAGCTAATTATTTCGAAATTGAAAAAATATGATGTAGCGTCTTTAATCTTAAAATTAAAAGACAATGATAAAAATAGTTTCAATGCCTCGATAGGCGTTCTCGCGATGGCTTAAACCAGAAAGTTTTTATTAGTCCATAAAGAAAAAGTGTTAAACCACAAAAAATGTATTTGCAGGTTTGAGCTGATGAGGACAATGTCGCGAAAATGAGCTCAAAATTACGCGCTAAAAACCCGCTTCGGTGTTTGTATAGATATTTCAGAAAGACAAATGGAAATAATTCCGAATAGGGTAATAACGAAAAGTGATGATAACACGATAATCAAAGAAAGAGTATTTATCCACAGATTAGAGACAATGCTGGAAAACTTTTAAAGGAAACTTAATAAATTCATGTCATGAAAATTGGGATCATTAGTACAGAATGTCTTTTGGGGGGACTGGCTCTCTTAATCCTGTTTTCCTACGGCGCTAAATGTTTTGTTTCTTCTCACCGACGCCTGATATGGCGTTTAAAAAAAGGTTAAAAACACAGAAAGGAGGCTTCCTTCCAAGTAGTTTCAATAGCGCTTTCCAATTCGCTCTCAAATAAGCTGCAGATGCCTCCTTGACTGGCAGGACATATCTAATGGTTATTGATATGAGTGGAGTGCTATTTGTATAGGTAATCACATGATTTCGAGTGCAATTTGGAATAAATAAGCACGAGTAAATTTTTTTAAAGACTAACAAAATTGCACGAGCCCGTAGGGCGAGTGCAATTTGTGGTCTTTGAAAAAATTAACAAGTGCTTGTTTATTCCAAATTGCACGAGAAAAATCATGTGATTACGTGTTAATAATATACATTGAAAAATACGAGATGGCTTATCATAATTAAATGTAAGCAAAGCGCGCGCATCAAGTGCAAAAAATAATTTATTTAAACCGTGCGTTCGGTCAAAACAGCCGCGTAGGATCAAAATCGATGAAATGGAATCGTCGTTTCCGAGGTTTAACTATGACTGTTTTTAATTTCGGCGTTGGATCGCTCGAGCAAAGTGTTAAGCTGGGTCGGCTCGTAATTTTCGATTTCCTTGGCAATTCCCTTCTCTAAATACCACTTTTCCCAAACTGACAACCAAAAAGCAATGCTTTTTATAGTGTTTTCGTTGTTTAAGCTGTTTTTAAGCTGCGGTGGCGAAAGAAAACCTACTTAGAACGCCGGCCATTGTTTCGCTCGCAAATTTTCAAATTTTGTTGCGCCATCCAAGGCTCGCATTTGATTGGCTATCTGTGAGTTTCTTTGATTATTGACCAATCAGAATGTCTGATTTGTTTCTTTATTTGCACTGAATTAACCCTCTTCTGCACCGAATTAACTCTCTTCTGCACTGAATTACCTGAAAACTGCATTTATCTTAACCAATCAGAACTGAGTAATTTTTCCATGTATATTATTAGGTCTGAAATCATACGAGTGATTTCAAAATTGAACGAGTGCGCAGGGCGAGTTTGATTTGAAATCACAAGTGTGATTTCAGACCGAAAAATGCACGAAATGAAATTCAATTACCATTCCATTGCATCTATTTAGGAATCGCAAAATGCAGCCGCTCAAATAAAGCATTGTTTAAGTCTGATCAAATATTTGATGTTAATCCGGTGCTAAGCTGGTTTGTAAAAAGTTGCAGAAGTTGTCTTTCATTTTCATTTTTTTAAATTGGTTACTTCAAACAAGCCTTGAAATGTGATTGGTTGATGTGTTGTCAATAAAGGTTAGGGAAAGGATGCGATTGGGAGCAAAAAAATGTGCGATTCGTGAATAAATCGCACCGATGATAGCCAATCAGTTTGCAAAGATCACCAGTGATTTCGAAAAGGATGTAATTAATGTGAAAACATCCTGTATACAAAGATTGGCAACATCATATTATTATCTAGTAAGAGTGTTATGGTATATGAAACGCCTCTTAATTGATTGTTCAAAAGGGTCACCGTTTACCTACAATAATGATAACAGTTACAGCTTACGTTTGCATGTTCCGTTAGCAGTGAGTACTTGGTCTGATCTGCATACAACAGTGATCCTGGTACACTTGTAAGATCCGTCCGTGTTCTCGCACCTCGTACCCTGGGTACAGGAAGATTTACCGGATGAACATTCATCGATATCTAAAAGTATAAACATAAGTTATCGTCAGAAATAGAAATGTGCAAAGGAGAGTTAAAGTCCGCAGGCGAGCACTGATGCATGGCCGACGAAGCTTATCCCAGTCTTAACAGCGAGGATGAACAAACCAATAGCATGGGTTACCTTCTTCCCCTGGTAGGATGTTGCACCATGGAAGGTAGCTTCGTATCCAGACCTCCCGTTTAACTCTGCCCGTGAAAGGTCTGGGTACGAGACTTTATGGAAGGTTATCGCGCTCCGCTCCCCTAGTCATTTTGAATGGCTTCGTTCATTGTTTAATGGTACCCAGTTATAGTTTTGGGTGAAGTAAGGCACAACACAAGTAAAAGTGACGATTTTGTAATGATTAAATAATTTAAGGGAAGTAGGAGCTAAACGTGGGACTGAATGTCAACTTGAACATCTTACCCTCGCACTTGTTATTGAGTAACTGCCGCCCCTTTTCACACTGACATCGATAAGACCCTTGATTGTTGACACAGCTTGAGTACTGAGGGCATCGGGCCTCTCTTGTACTGCACTCGTCCTTGTCTATGGATTTTAATAGAAACATGTAACATCTGATTGCTGTGAGTGAACTCGCTGATAAGTCTTCTTTAGTATATCACCATTTTCATTTTGGGCTAATCCGTGTCATTTACATAAATCGTAATAGTTTCATTGGGTCACACTTCATATGGTTTAATGTTTCGCGTAACATGGAGGCACTTTTTGAGAAAAAATTCAAATGAGGTTATGTTCAGACATGCCACATCATTAATTGTTTGTCACCTCATGTCATCGTGGTTATTTCATTTCTATTCGTGCGCGTCACTCCTTTCAGTTCGCGTTACATTGGGTCAGTTTTCATCACTGACCGATATGTTTTGAGGGAGTTCGTATCATCAAATACAAATCATAGTAATAAATGCTGATACCACGTTAAAATTCATCTACCCTGCGTTTTTCACTAAGCTTCTTCAAATTGAGTAGGCTTCCAGTGAACGCCCTATAGCCATGTTCAACAAAAGTACCTGGATTACTGAGCACATCCACCATATTTCAATTATAATTTCTTGATTTAAGACTACTGACCGATGCATGATGTCCCAGAAGCTTGGAAACCATTCCTGCAGGTACAAACGTAAGATCCATCATTGTTAACACAGGTCTGCTGTGCTCCACAGCGATGAAGTCCACGCACACATTCGTCTATATCTGTCCATCAAAGAATAATATACAGTTAAAAAACACTTCCATCTCAATTGAGTAGGTTTGATATCTCGTGAGTATTACGATTGGTGTATGACTTACAAAAACGCATGTGCAGGAAGTCGAAAATGATGTCTAAACTGCGTCACATCGAAACTTTTCACACGCACGCCTAAAAATTGTGGCAGAAGTTTGGACGAAGTTCTTAACATTACAGGTGCGAAAGGCAGAACGTGCTTCGGTGTTTGCTTCTCAAGTTACTTAAGTAAACGATATTACCCAGTTAAAAAAGAGGCTCGACACGTTATTTTCCAACGATTACACTGTTCTCTGCGGGATATCTGATATCTTTTAGTTGCGGAAGGGGGCAAACACGTTAAACATAGTAATTCTCCTAAGATATCTATAATATGTAGAAAAAAAATTCGATGGGAATAAAGAAACAGTTCCTTTTTAACTAGAGGGTGTTATCTTGGAGAGAGTTGAAATACCGTTCTGGGGAGCTTCAGAGAACCTGTGTAAATAATTCAGCTACCAAGGAACCTGCTTCAGCAAGTTTCGTTTGACATAAAATTAGACAATAGACAAGATAGCAAGTAAACAAGACAGGGTGAGCTCGAAGTCCGTTATACTACTCGGAGAGTGTACGCTCTGCGAAGAGACAACTAGCTTCTATCGTTTCACAGAAGAAAAATAACACTCACCTACACAACTTCCATCCACTAGTTGTTCCCCCAGTTTACACGCTGCCTCCGTTGTTCCCTTCTCACAACGATAACTGCCGGGAGTGTTGATGCACCGTTCTAAAGGACTGCATGTATTACCACCTCTTAACTTACACTCGTTGATGTCTTTAAGAAAAGGAAAGTTGTTGGTATACTCAGTGAGTGGTTTGAACTTGGGGGTTCTTATCTTGCATCATTAAGATTTAATTTCTTTTCTCAAGACTACTCTAACTCACAAGTTCAGATCACACGATCACTGGAAGTTATTTCTCTAACTAAAAGTCACGCACCCGACATGAGTCACGCACTAAACATGAGTCACGCAGTTTGACCAGTTTATCAGTCAACGTGGGGCGAAGTGGTCATGACAGGTAAACTGCCCAAATAAGGCATGGGTATGTTTTGAAAATACGAAAGCAAGTTCTGAACAAGCTTTCGCCCCTCCTTTTGGAGCCTGTGTGTAGCTTGCAGCAGTTACAAAAGCCAGATTCACCTGCAGAATGGATACAGAATACACAAAGTCCAAATAAAAGTTCAATAAGACTGCGGCCTTGCCTTGACAAGATACTTTGTCAGGTTTCAGGAGGTATCCATCTCGACAGGTACATTGTGCCCCTTGTGTGGGTGAATCTTGGCATTCCTGTTGACAGAAATTGTCGGAGCACTTCGGCTTTCTGGCGGTTGGAAGGACCGTAGGGAGAGATATCGTTCCTGAGGAGGGAACATTCACCTTTTCATCAGCCTTTAATATAAATAAACAGACACCATCGCCAATCCTTATCTTAACAGTGCGCAGGGAAATTGGCGTCAGTATACGAACCTAGTATAAGGCCTAGCTCACCGAGTTCACCAAGTTATCTGTAACTTGACTCAGTTGGAAGAGGAAAAAGGGGCTATAGAAATTTTCTGGGCTTCGAATTCTAGGGCGTATCCCTGGTTCATGCAATCGTCTTAAGTATTCTGATCCAGACTGTGGAAATGATAAAAAATGACAAAATTCTCGAGCTTGAAAGGACACCTGAAGCCGGGCTGCCCACTTTTGCCACTAGTGGACAGTACAAGGCTCATGCGCGTGTAATTTTACAGTACACGTCACTTGCGCGCGCTGTTATCGAGATCAGTGGGCACACTTTCTCGTGGAAAAAAATTCAAACGTCACGTTTCATTTATGAATAAGTTAATGCGGTTAGCATTTTATCTCTAAAAGTTTGTTATAGTTGACTTAATTGGTAACGGGACTGAATGTCGTCCAGTTCTCTCTATATTTATACTCGTGAGTAACAAATCGAGTACCCGCTTAGTCATTGTTCGATTCTGATAATCGCGAAAGAGATGATTACAGGTCGAATTGGACCTTACTCTGTCCGAACATAATTATCTGCGGGTAGAACTGAGCATCAAATTTCAGCATCATTGCCTTTCGAAGTAGGTTAGAACAAATCAATAGATAAGGGGTTTCGTTCCTGTCTCAGTGGTCTTCCTAAATTGCAATTTCATCCAAACATTTTGGCAAATACATTGCCGTCCTTAAGTGCTCTTCTGATGATCGGGAAATTGACCTTACCTTTGCAACACTGTTTAAATGTTTTGATGCATTGAATGCTTGAGTTGGATAGCAGCATCGCCGGGAACCTTTCCGCTGAGCAAGTGGTATCGTTGTTCGCTTTGGCCATGACTCCCAGAGAACAGCAGTCGCAACACTCACGGAAATCATCTCCGCCAACAAAAGGCATGAACCTGCCACAGGAATTCCCGAGTCTAAAAAACATGAGATATATTACTAGACTTTGCTTTAAAAAAGCTTTTAAATACTTAAATTGTTAGCTCTTAATAAACTTCTAGGTAATGGTTTTTGCATATTTAAATAATTTGGTTACTCGTCTTCACGTATAATCCGTTTTTATCGTTATCCTTTGACTGCTTTGTATTCCTTTTAAAGTTAATGCGTCCCTTTCTGTCACTACTTACAACGCTTCAAAAATTCCGCTCTGGCAGCTTTTCTTCTGTATTTCTTTCATACAGCATACCCTTTCAGACAACCGACAAATCCAACGTTCAAACTTAGTATTAAATCGTCGCCTGTCCAAATCATCCGAATTACATGAAGAAGGGTCATAATTCTTTGAGGCCTTGCGGTGACCTTTAGTACAGCATCGACCGACCCAGTTCATGTAACTCTGACCTGTCAGAAAGGAAATGTGAAAAAGCTTATGTGTCAGTTGCACCTAAAGAAATTGGTAACTCAAATTTCTTCCTTTACTATACATTTAACCATTTACACTTATCATTCCTCCCAGCAAAGCGTTAATAAATAGAACATACCTCGCGGCATTACAAAGAAGCCCTATCTCGAATTTGAATTTAGGAAGTTGGTATGGTGAATAAAAGAACTCACAGACAGCCGTCGGAACCAAGACGATGTAATATTCTGTCCGAGAGAAGTCGATTTAATTTCAATATGGCTCTGTCAAGATCCCCATGCGAATAAAAACAGCGGTTGAACGTCAGGCATGCGCGAGGGGATCAGTTCCGGTGAAATTTCATAGGAAAATATAACAAACAACCGCTGTCTCGTAAAATGTGCGAAAGAAAATTGACGAGTTCATAAAAATCTGTTATTGGAAACAAAAGAAGGGAAGAGGAAGACTCGAGAGAATTTTCGAACACAAAGCCTATTCAAGCACTGGTATCCTGTCATTACAACGTTCGCTTATGCAGAGACGTTTGACCGCTGTGTTATACGAAACTTTAGTATCCACGAAATACCGCTGATCATTACAGACGAGAGCGAACGAATAAAAAACTCAAATGTTGTACCATGCGTGACGGACACGAAGGGGAAGAGAGAGAACAGCCCTCCTTTGGTTGCCCTTGTGGTTTACTTAGTGAGACCTCTATTAAATTGAGTCCACTACGCATGGTTATCCATCCTTGTTTTGAACAAAAAAGAATATTTGAATCCTATTAGAAACATTTCTCAAATTGTTTATCTTATCATTCATACAAAATTATTGATTACCGCCGGCCTGTGATGGATGTCTTAATCGCTGCAAAATATTGGATTAGTAACAAATGTGGAGAGGAAGGGAGTTGACGGAAAATAAACACAAAAAAATGTCTGAGGTAACTTTAGGGGTCAGCGGAAAAATCTTGACATAAATCTGCGTTCCAACTGATGTTTGCGTGATTGAAATGATTGTCACACTCCTCACATCGACAAAATAATTTTACCAATGTGACAGACGTCTCCTATTGCAAGTACGAGGGTTTATTTGATTTGCTCAAAACTAATTGAAAAATAACGACAAATAAGAATACAAACAAACCGGAAAAACTTTGTAAATCGCATTAAATCGATTTTTTGATAACAGCCCCTACGACTTCCGCAACTTTATATTTTCCTAGCTTTAAAACAAACTGGACTCTGTTCTAGACCATCTGAGCGTTATTCTATGTACTCAAATATCAATAGTACAAAGTTTGAATTCGTTTTAAAGTTCCTTTTCCTTTTGATGTCGGGGAGCAATGTTTAACAAGTTCTAACTCTGCAATGAGTTTGATAAGATTGGTGGAAATGGAAAGATATATGTCGGATTAGGAATCTGAGCATTTAACCTCAAAAGTTAGGTGCTACCCTTTTAATATAATATTTCTTTTGCACTAAAAGCTTGAAGCTCTGGAATCAACATGCCGTCTGTGGTAGAAACATTCCCTTTGAAAAACAACGAAATGAACTGTTGACGCACAAATTGATCTTGGTACAGATAATTTCGCATCACGCACGAACTGCTGGCCTTTGGAACCTTTACAGAAACCTTTGGTTAATTAGGAGTGGCTGTCATTAGACGATAAGCACAGTGAAGATTGATGTAGCTGGGGAATCGCCAAAAAAACAAACAATCTTGTCAGTTGCCTTACAGGAAATAGGACTATTTATCACACTGGGCTTTTATCACACCCATGGCTTTTAATAGAGCAGAGCAGGACAAGACGTTGGAGATAACATGTTTGAGTGGGAGATAACATGTTTGAGTGCAGATCGAATGAAGCTTTTGTCCTCATTATGAGGTGCTAATAATCGAACTTACTTCACAGTTTGGACAACTGGAAGATGAAGGATTACATATGCCTTATATCAAACTGGTGTCATGGACATTTAACTGATGTATCAAATAAATTCCGTACGGTTTATATTTTGCACTGGTATTTGAACACATACAACTTTTAAATCTACTGATTACGTCTAAGAGAAAGCGCGAATTTCTGCCAAAGAAAGAGCGACTAGCATTCGTAAACATAAACTTAACTCTTCGTCTATTAACCATCCATAATTGGTTTCTAGAACAGACGCAAATAGCTCGATCACGTCCATTACTTGCTGTCAAATAAAACGCCTCTAAACTCACCTTGCACGATGTAAAACTGTGCCAGAGAAATACCCACAAGCAGTAAAATCTTTGACGAGAACGCCATACTCTAAATTCGCTCTCCACACAAGTCGGTAAAGACAGCTATGCCTGCCAAACTGCGATCGAGCAATTCAAGGCTCGAGGTAAATAACTACTGACCTGTGACTCTTCTCAGCCTTGTAGGCATCAAAATCATGACGTCATGAAATTGAACACGGCCGCTATTATGTTGTGTTAAAAAGCTTGAGGCTTTTTTCTGTCAAAATGATATATTGATGACAGAGGCTTCTTCCTCTCCCAAATTCCAAATATTTTTTTAAATTCTCGGCCCTGATCTCCCGAGATATCATTATTGTGATCGCATTCAACAGAATGATCTTACCCCCGCCGAAATAGACCTCGTAAAGTGTAATATAAAAAATCCGTTTCTAGGTCAGAATCTTTCTTCTTAAAGATCGCAGATAACTGTTACAAATGGCGAGAACATAGCTTACGTGTAGCTGTACCCTTCACCCCTCCCCCCCCCCCCATTCCCAAGGAGAAACAGAAGGGAAGGAACGTCCACGAAGCGTGTTCTATGAAGTAACTCTTTTGCAAGAAAATATATAATGACTTTAATTGGTTAACCTTATTTTATTTCGTGAATTCTGATTGCTAGAGTTGGTGGTTTTCTTTTATACTAATGATTACGCTGTTGACTAAAGTGCTTTCATGGTCAACTTTACGGACAATAGCGACTTACGACGAGGTTTTAAGGCAAGTTTGCGCAACCTTTGGGATAGAGACATTTGAAGAAGAACGGTAGAAAGCCATAGATATGTTTTTGGAAGATAACGACGTCTCCGCCTTGTTACTAACTGGCTATGGAAAATCTTCAATATATCAAGCCGCGCCAGAAACCGATCGCCTCTCTTCTCTAGAAGAAACTGTTCACAATATTTGTCGTACCGCCCGTTAAAGCGCTCCTGGAAGACCAGGTAGACTTGGGCCAAGAGGACTGTCTGACTACAACTTTCGGTCTCTTTGCGAACGGTGCTGCGAAGCTAATAAATTTAGTTGTTTCTTGCAGCGATTCTTTCGACTGAGAAAGAAATCTCTTTTTCTTCAAACGTGCAGCGTAACTATCTCGTAAAGAAAGCTGTAAAATCTTGAGATTCTTCGGCAAATGATCCAACTTTTTGAGATGACTGTGGCACTATCTACTATGAATGTAAGCAAATACCGCGTGGGCGTTGATATGGTTTCATAAGCGCGATGAGGAGAGTTTTAGTTGATCCGATGCCAAATTCTCCGAAATTGTATGGCAGACAGTAAGGACAATTACCAAAGAGAACTTTAGCTGGTTGAAAACGTTTGAAAATATTTTCGTCTCACTGTTATTCAAGTATTTGTGAATTTTTACGCACCAGGATAGAAGAATTTTTTTTCATCTTTTCCTCTTTGCTCAAGATGTTTTATATTAAATTGATTTAAATTTAAATTTTTTTTAAGGAACGAGTTTGGTAAAGGAATAGTTCACCTGATTTTATATTGAGCACTCGATAAGATTATCGTATAACCCTACACTGTTCTAACATAAAGCCACGGTCTCAAAGCCAATCATCTTTTCCACCATTGTTTTCTTTATCTTAGAACTATATGCATAATGAAGAGTAAGACTGTGCGAAAATCTTGCCGAGCACTTTTTTAAAGATTTCATTTCCTTCTAAAAACGTTTTAGCTTGAATCTTCCAAAGCTATCTGACAAGTGTTCGTTTACTGATGATATATATTATCAGGAATAGTTTGCAGCTTTTACAATAGTCGCTAAGAGATTTCTTTTTTAATGGTTTTTCATATACTTCACCTGTATTTGGTTTTATGCACCAGAATTTGGATCAAGATCTTTTAAGTGTGAATAGAAGTTTGCGAATGCCATTTTATCCTCCGAATTTTTTGGCATTTTCGCCGACAAAACGAACATAGGGACATCATTTCGTCCTGAAATATTGATATAAGCACAGCGAATGATGATGAATATGCACAATACAGCCGGCCAATTATCGACTGTACGTCACAGACAGTACGGAATGTTGTTTGCACGTTCAGCCAGCTAATGAAGAATTAAGAATGTGTAACTGTTTAGTTTCACACAAAGCGCGTTAAATGGAATAGAATGCAATTAAAATGAACGTTATGTACTGTCGTCTTCTTACAAAGGAAATATGATAATAATCAACGTATCTTATTTCTCTTGTGAAGAAAAGGTTGGACCAGTAGAATGCAGAATGAAAAGAATGTAGTCTTTATTTACTACGACAGGATTGTAGAAAAAAGGGGAGAAAGGGAAGCGTTGGTTTTACTTTCTAAGGAAGGGGATAAAAATGAATAGATGGTTACTGTCATCCTCCTGTTCAAGTAGATCACTTCCTAAGGATACAAGTAGCTGCTATTCAATGTAAACCGGAGCATCGAGAGACAATAATCCCAATAGACCCGTGCCTTTCAATTAATTGCCAAAACAATTGGTAAACAATTGTTGGGAATTTTTAATTGAAGTCTGACAGCTTACTAACTGAGTTACTTTTAAAATTAGCGCGGGTAGGGCTGCAAGACGTTTTAAAAATCATTTTCAATGTCGATAATTTTATAAATGAACCTCGTTCTCGGCGATGAAGACCATGGTTTTCTCTGGTCAAGTTTCTCACAGTTTTGTACTGCAATTTTCTTTTTTTTTTTTTAGTAAATTCCCAAAGGATAGAAAGGAAGAGAAATAAATAAATGACAAATTCATCTCAACCTGGCCTAATTGGACGCAAATTGCGTGGATTCTTTGATATCTTCTTCTATTTTGAGGGCACAAGACCAGGCTGCAATGGAGAATATCTCTCAAGCGCCCCGGAAACAGGACCCTCAAAAACTCCCGGCATTTCACAAAAAAAATACACGACTATTCCACTCAGTCTTTATTCAACGACTACTTTTTTATTAAGCTGATGTAATACAAATTCTTGACTTTGGTAATAAATAGTTACTGTTCAACAGGTTTTCCAAAACTGCTCTAATGGTACAAAATTATTATTTACACATTCTACAAATTAGCATTTTGTTTTTTAAGACGGCTTAAAATTGAGCGTCAAAACTAGCTTTGATCGTGAGAAATCATAAAAGAAAACAATGAAGTTATGTTAGGTAGCAATCGTTTGCAAGAAGAAAAAGGTTAAAGAATAGTTTCTTTCACAATTCTTTGAAAAAACGGGGTGCTTACAAAACTAGTTTATTGTTATAATTTGAATGAATTACTGATAATCAATAACTAATAATTGCCAAAGAAACAGTTAGTGATCAAATTACATCGTAATTCTTTTCTCAGGACTTCTTTAATTAAGACAAATCCTTTACATACCTGCGCTATTTTGACCATTCATTGGACCAAGTTCGCATATACGTGTTTTTTTGTTTAAGTTCTCAGTTCCGCTAATTGTTTATTTCAAGCATAAAAACAAACGGGACAAAAACCTTTGGTTACATTTTTTTCAAAAAGGACAATTACTTGAAAAATTCTCAGAAAGTTTCTACGAATGTGAAGAGGATAGATAATTTTCTGGATAGAAACGCGTTCTTTGAAATAGTTAATTAAATTGCTGCTTGAAATGATAAATTTGTGGTAAAAATTTTCCGCATTGCACTTGACAGAACCCTTTGGTAAACAATAGGCCTGCAGGTCATTTGTTGCTGTGCCATTATTGATTCAACATTGATTACTGCTTTCCTTTTATAGAAAACTATCGAAGGGCACAGAAAGCATCAGATTCTTAGATGAGAATGACCGTGAGTTCACAGATTTTCCACAAGTGGAACAGTGAGTGTGTACGAACTTGTGTTAACAGTTTTAGCGGGAATGCTCGTCAACATCATTGGACGAACTCCGCGAAAATAGCATCGAGGCGAATGCAAGATACCGAAACTGCTTACTGAGCGCAATGAAGCTCGACATAGAATATTTTTTTTCAATTATTTCCCTAAAAGTTTGTATTAAGACCTCGAGCGTGTTTTCGAGTTTGTCCTGGAGTCGAAAGGATCTCTAAAACTATTCAAGGCAGTACAAAACGTATCAGAATTTCAAAGTTTGCATGTACGCTAATATTGCCTACGTGTTACTTTTCTTCTGGACTTTTCGCATGAAACAATTGTCTATTGAAGTTACTTTTACCTGCATCACAAAAAGTGCATTATTTTGGAACATACTTAAAGTACAGAAACTACCTTGTACTTTGTGTAAGTTTTTTTGGTTTGCCGAAATTTACTGCTCCCTTAGTAGTCGTAGTAATTTCGATATGCCTGTGTAATTCCATCAATATTCTCTGTAGGGGAAGAACAGTTTCTTCTCTTAGCTTGCCATTGGACAAATGATTCAGCACTCGATTCCAAAGGCGAAGGAAAACGTTTTGACTTCGTGAAGTCGCGAGATTCTAACAAATCCAAAATCAGACAGACGTCACAGAAAAATTACCTTTCGTTTCCTCTTTAGAACCTCCTGGCGGTGCATTACTATTTCCAGTTCTCTCTAAAAGAGATATCAGAGCCTCCACTCTGCTTTCTAGTCTCTGCATATTAGTAGCCATTTCCTCGAAACGTTCCTCAAAGTTCGCTTTTCTCGAAGGCCTAAACTCAGTTTTGCAGTCAGAGCAGGTCGACTTCGCTAAACTTATTTTATGCTGTGGAGCTTCCTCTGTAAAATCCTTCTTGATAATTTCATCCTCCTCCTCATCTTCTTCACTAGTTCTAACATTTTCATTTACATCATCAGGCGATCCCATTTCGATGTTAACTAACTGCGTTACGTTGATAAAACGCCCAATTGTTTCATTGGAGGTGTTATCTTCTATAGAAATACTCTTGTACTTGTTTAAGTCTCCATTGCCGAGCCGCTCTTTCGAACTGTGAGGAGGTTTTTTTTCTAGCAACTTACTGCTTCGAACGCCTAGCATTGGTTTCATTTCAAATTCGTGATCCACCATCAATGAGTTTTTCTTGTGCGTACAAGATGATTTCCTCAACCCTGACCCATTCTTGCCAGCTTCGTAAACGCCTCCATTACCATTTTCATTTGCAACGCCCTGTAAGAAAAAAGACCAGTCATCTTATCAAAATTGCGTTTTAAGAAATATTTCAAAATTATTCGAATCATTAGCGACAATTAAGTAATAAATTTCCCATTAACCACGCTTGGTAGAGAACCTACTGCGAGGATATCGAACTTCCCATCAAGTCCTCGGGCCGATATTTTGTTAGTACGGCCCCCGCGCTTGGCTAGTGAGGGATATGTAGAGCAAATTTCATGGAATAACCAGTGACGGATACAAGGGAAGGGTCCATTAGGTCCAGAACCACCCCCACCCGGGAACGCTCGGGGCCGAACGGGTTGTATACATTTAGTAAATTCCGAGTCGAGTAAAACAAAATAAATCACCTCATCATACAGATCATTTTGATCAGCAGCGTCCATCATTCTCAGTAGCTGAGAGCGTAGGTTAGGATATGACCTCAATATGTCTGCCAGATCTTTAAGCTTTATCACATGACAGTCTACGCATGTTGACGCTCGTAAGGTCACTACAGCCCGTGGACGAGAAGAAATTTGCCTTAAACTGGCACCGTATGCATCTCCTTCTCCTTTAACATCGACAAAAAATAAAAAGGAATTAGAGGACTGTTACTTAACTGTTTAATACGGCCACCTGCATGCTTATCCGCAAAAACGCTTTTGCTCATTTTGGGCAGCAACAGAAGAGATCAATAAAAACATATCTATGTTTGTAACATCAAAATTTCAAAGCAATCTCTCAATCAATCAATCAATCAATCAATCAATCAATCAATCATCAATCAATCGGTTGGTCAGGCGGTCAGTCAGTCAGTCAGTGGGCCAGACAGTAGTTAGTCGGTTGGTAATCATCAAATTATCTAGTCAGTCAGTCAGTCAAAAGGAAGAATGTTTAATATTTATTTACCACGGATATCAATGTTGCGCCGCTGAGCGCTTTCTGCCTTCACTAGCGCCTTATCTTGTCATCTTATCAAGATAGAATACAGCACCAATCTCCTTAAGAATGTAGGAGACAACTGTAACGATACCTACGCTAAAATATTTTCATCCCCTTAAATCAATACATGATTATAAAGCCTTCCATTCCCTGGAAACATTTTTGTCGACTCACGCATTCTTCCACGTGTTTCGCTGTACATCATGATGTCGATTTTCCCCCGCCTGACAAGATGCACAGAGTCGACATCATCACCCTCGTGTAGAATTTGGTGGCCAGGAAGGTGATGATGTCGGTGCATCTTCTTCGAAAGCGCTCTCAAGCAGCCATCTTCGAAATCTCGGAAGAGAAATGAGTGAGACAGAACAGTAAGGTGCATGTGAAGGTGAACTTCGTATTGAAGACCATCCGGAAACTTTTGAAGGACCTGCGTGATAAGTTAAAAAAAAGTACGTTAAATCCCTTGAAACCAACTGCTTTTTTTTAAATTTGGTTCACTCAACGAAAGTAACCTGTGTGACAAGACTGCTTAACTAAATCAGTCGCATTTCGATCGAGTGTCGTAAAAATGAACTCAAAGTACTTCAACCTCCCATTAGAAAACACGAACTGGTTCGCTTACGGTTCCAATGATAAGGGGCCAACTAACGGAAGCGCAGGAAATCGTGAGTGACACTGGGTTGCGAGTTGCAACTAGTCTCAGTTTGGGATCAGAGAGAGTGGCGTGCATTTCCTAAACCAGTCAAAGACCGAAGCAAAGCTGGACCAAAGCAATCCTAGATCACTTTTGGTGCTGAAAACTAATCTTCATCTGTAAAACGCTACTTTCGGCCGTTTTTCTTTCGTTAGTTTATCATTGTCCGGAATCAACGGACAGATATCGCTCACAGGCGCTGGAAACCGGTGACAACAGTGTCCGTGTAAGAGAGCAATGAAAGTAAAATGAACACGTGATACTTACCCTTGCCATGTCTGTTCCTTTGGTTTGAGACCAAGTGTGGCGCGAATAATCCCTGAGCCTTCTAGCCAGCGGATTTTTAATCTTAAAATAGCGAATGAATTCGTTTATCTGCAGAGACTCCTTGCGATATCGAAAGTTACTTGAGTACTGGCCGTGAATGATGGCCGTCACATTTCCAAATATAGCAGCGTGCATCACAGCTGGGGGCAAAAAAAATCGAATTACTGTAAATTGCCTGAAGATTACATGTATCCTTAGACGCAGATTTTGCTAATAACTGTACACAAATGTCGTTGAAATCACGAAACTAAACTCATCGCAAATTGCGATGAACATCTAGGAGGGGGCCAATACCATACCAATTTAAAATGCGTACGGACTTACCACCCATAAGCATACAGCATATCGAGAAAATCCTCTCTCCATCTGTATTTGCTGCCACATTACCAAAACCCACAGTTGTACACAGAGTCATGACGTAATAAAGCGACGTCAGATATCTGGATCGAAGAGAGGGACCGCTGGTCGGATCTCCATCCTCGATCGGTTTCTCCAACTGATAACCCAGAACACTTAGCCAGGACAAGCCGTCGTACGTCACTGCCTCTTGTTGCCCGATTGCATACCAAATGCAGGCTAACCAATGAGCAACCAGCATAAAAAACATGATCATCAAGAACAATAACGACGTCATGTACTCATAGTTTCGATCCAGCTTCCGCGCGGCACGAAACAGCCGTAATAGTCGAGCTGTTTTAAGAAGACTAAACAACATAGTGTTCTGAAAGTAAAAACAGAGCAGATCAACCTTTATCGAAAGTCGACACTTTTCACGATATCATTCGCTTGTGACCAATGGTTCGCATCTACTACTATTTGCTCTCTTAAAGTAAAAACCACTGTCCACTGTTAACCCTTTAATCCCTGAAAGGGATTGGTACCAATTTTCCCCCATCAGTATCACTACTAAAGCAAGCATTGAGGTCATGAGAATAAAGGAAATGATCACCAACTAAAGAAGCTCTTGATTGTTAAACAAATTCTCCTTGCCAGCATATTAAGAAACGTATAGAGTACAGTATGGAGAATATGCATACTGATGTTGGGATGTGAGGGTTTATGAATTTCATTTGGAAAGCCAAATCTATAGGAGCACGAAAATGATTTAAAATAAAGACGAGAATTTTAATAACCGTCTAAAAAAATCAAAGGTTTGGCCGCAACCTAACAAAGTGTAATGAATGCTAACAATGAAGTGCATGATCTCACCACATAAATAACTCGCTTGTTAAAAGATAGTGAGGCCAATTGATCGCCTTAAACTGCGACCTTCGTTAAAATGGTGAATTAACGTGCCGTTAGGGTCGGTATTAAAACAACGTTCAGCCGCTAATCAGCAAAACCATGTGCTAACCATATCTTAAATTTTTCCTTTTCAGGAACAGCGTCTAAGACACTCGTAAAGTCAGCAATGGAAAATTATATCTTTACTTAAAACATCCACTTGTAAATAATATTGAGGTCTGTGGATTGCTTAAAACAGCGACTTTTACCCTTTAACCTCTAAGAGTGACCATCATCCGTTTTCTCCTTACACAATCGCCACTGATTCAAATATCAACGTTATGAATAGGAAGGAATAAACGCCAGGGTAAGTATGTTTTAAATGATCAAATATACTATTCTCCTCACAATTTTCATAGGGAACGTACAGAGAGCGGTGTGGAGAATCTGCACACTGATGTAAGGGTGTACAGGGGTTAACCGGTATGTTTCAGGTCAGTTCTCACCTCCTCTGTCCCAGAGTTAAGGCTGGCCAGTAAGTCCCAAGGGATGGCAGCTACAAAATCTACCACAAAGTAAGTCTTAAAATAATGAACCGCGATCTTCCACGGGTTGGTGATGAGGACTTCTCCTTCCTTGACGTATGTGGTGCGGAAGTTCATGACAATGTCGATCATGAAAAGGAAGTCTATGATCAGATCAGTGTACAGAAGTGGATAAGCCTCAGGGTACCTCTGTCTTAACTTCTCGAAAAAATCTAGTGAGGATCCACCAGCTGCGAATCGATAAAAAAAAGAAAACTGCGATTAGTTTTTAGTTAGTGTGGATCTGAACCAGTGTGTCTTACTTGGCACAAAGTTTATCACACTCCCTTGCCCTAAGAGTTTGGATAGCAATTGATGTATCAAAAATACCTACGTTAATACATAAATAAATAACACATCAAAGGAAATGAATGAAGGAATGAACATATTAGTCGCTCAATTAACGTCAAAGTAGCATCATCATGGCGTCTCAACGTAATAACCATTTACACCCTAACATTAACGTTTATATTCTTCACACTTTCCACTCTCTATATTTTACGGTAATGACAAGAAGAGAATTTTGTTTTTTTTGAAAATCAGGAATTTCTTAACTTAGTGACCATTTTTATCATTCTCATGACCTTTACAATTGATTCAAGAGTGATACTGTGAGGAGAAATTAGCAGCCAATCACTCTTGAGAGTTAAGGGTAAAGGGAGTTATGGCGCTATTCGGTATCATTTCCCTTTCTGAGACACTCAGGCTGCAAATAGCAGTTGAAATAATTATAACAACGTTCATTATCTTCGACCGCTTAAAATGCAAATTTAAATAAACACTAGTTTATGCAAGTAAGGCCAAAAGTCTATCTATTGATCTTCCTTTCAGGTAGTTCTGGCTAATTGAGGTTTGGACACAAAAGAGAGCTAGCCATAGAATCGACATACTGCTGGGAACAGCTGCACTCTAATTTGTCTTATGGTAGTTAAAATGCTAAAGTTCTGTGTGATACAGAATGTTGCGCGTGCCAAAATTAATTTTTTCATTTCTTCTTTTTTCTAAACTCTACCTTTAGCACAACAGCATGAAAAACACCCTAGACTCTAATCGCAAGGCAACTTATGGCTACCGGTAGTTTTTCACATTGTTCGGAGAAATTATGTTTACTTTACATATGGCAGAAGTTGGCGGCATATTTTGCTCCCGCGCATGATCATAATCTTGTTAATTGAATCCGAAAGAAAAAAATCTTCACTTCTTTTGTAAATGGTAGTCCTGAAAATTTAATACAAAACAAGCTTAGCAGAGCATTTTCAATATCTGGTTTGCTTGAAGAATACTTCCGTCAAAAAGACAGTATAATGGACTCGGTTTCAAATGTCCATAAAAAATTGTATTTCAGGCATTTTTGATACAGTGATAAACGTTGATCATCTCTAATTGAACTGACGCCTCCTCCCAATTCGTGACGGGATTAAAGTGTATTCGACGTGAGAAAGCAGTTTTATCACAAAACACAAGAGGTTTCCTCCAGTTGAAAAAATATAGATAACCTCAAGGCCCTCCATAAAGAGATGTTTTAAGTGTTAGCATGCAAAACACAGATATGATGTGAAGGGCCTTCGGGAAAGTTTTTATGAAGATTTTATCATGCCCTGAACATTTCATATTCTCATGCTGTGAGATCCCCCGTGATCTCAGACCTTTTGGCTAATGATCTAGGAAACTATATTTACAAGTATTTGCAAAGCTTTTGCATTTTTTGGCAAATCATTAGCAGATCATATGTAATTTCAAATTGAAAACTATGATTCTAACAGTTCTTCTCTTGGAAAGGAAATTTGTTTTAAACCTCTTCGAGCATTTTCGTTTTTCCTTTTTTTTTCCCCTTTTTTTGGGAAAACATGCAAGCATCCTTGAACCATTAGGCTTGGAACAAAAAAAAAACCCACAATACAGCACCTATAAAGTTTCTAAGAATATAAACTACTGAGTAATGCTCATTTTGCCTGTGGGCTGAACGAAATTGGGCACTAAAAATATAAAACGAGCTTCCAGAAGGATTCAGGGAATAATGGGGAGGAAAAAAACATCAATTTATCTGATGCTGATTCAGAAACAAAATCTCGAACCTTCCAAAGTCTAAATTACAAACTTGGCCAAGATAACAGAGAACTAAAATTCCAAAATTTAAAATTTGAGAAGCGAGATAAAAAATCTCTACTTAAGATTTATCAGGCTAAACTTGTCGCAGCCTGAAGCAAGTTCACTTGATGAAGTTCACTGCAATGGTTTTTCACAACTTCCGAAAAGATAGAGACACACGCAAATTAACTGTTGATAGACTAACAAAGTGTTGACTGACCAGTCAGGGCGTCCTTACCATGGTTTTCGACTTCATCCCGCGCTATTATGAAAGCTGACACAAACGGCACCTCAATAGCAGTGTAAAGCACTAAAATCAAAATCAGCCAATCCCAAGTTATTTTGAATAGTCCATAATGTAGGATGATTCTGTTCCTCATCTGTTCGGGAATTTGGTTTTTGTAGCGTTTGTACTTCGAGCGCCATCTCTTGAACGCCGCCATGATCTGAAAGAATAAAAACAATCAAATGAGGTACTAAAGAGCCAGTGAAACGTTACCAATCTACAGAAATAAGGAGTGGCAGTAAAAATACAAAGAAATCTGTTGAAATGAAAATAGAGTATAGACGAGGCAAAACCGGATAAGAGGCGCAAAACACGCTACACCACGAAAAATTCGCGTTAGTCACGAGGAGGACACCATTATCACGCATGTAAGCTACAATAGAAGCTAAACTATCGAAATAAATGCACATAGCATATGCACATAACCTGCTTCTTAATCACGTACATCTAGCTCTAAGTTTGTCAAAACAAATAAGTTTGCATTTCTTACAGTGTCCTTATCGCTTACCATCACGAAACGATCTCGTTGCTACGCGTGATAAGTAGTCTTACACTTTGAGCTGAAAAAGATCTTAACAACAAACGCGCCAAACTGGCTCAGAGGTTTGTGATAAACAGGTCGCTAAAACCTTGAACGCAGTGGTCGCTTAACCTCATCATCTCCTGGCAAAATTGAACTGTCGATGACCCATCGCTTTCCTTACTAAGTAACATGTTATCTCACATATTATGTTGGCACAGTTGGAGCTGTAGATATGAAGACAATGGAGGAAAGGTTTGAAGCAATAATAAGTTTTGTATCCAAGACGTGAGACAACAAGCAACATCTGTCGCGAGCGCTTGAATAATTGATAACTCTCATTCGAAGTCGATTGTAAAATTATATTTTTGCGTTGGAATCGAGACTGGAAAGAGAATACACGCCCCTGAGTATAAGTCACTTTTTTCCAAAGTAACTAACTACTAGCCGAATCGAACCAAATGGTCGGGCCTCCGGCGAAAACGTAGGTTAGCATGTTTTTGAAGCGACAGTTGTCAAATTTCAACAATATAGTGCTTCACTCATGAAATGAGTATTTTGACTGACACAACGCTAATACGTAATGCTGTTTGCATCTTTCTTAGAAAAGTCTACTTTCGACCGCGATTAGGTGAATAAAAGGATAAACTATCAGGAAACCTCATGTCTTAAACAGCGACAGGTTAACAACGCAAAGCCTTATTTTTTACATTGTTAAGTTAACTGATGAAGTACTAACGTCTGTTGCCACCTCCACTTTGCTATTGCAGCACCAATTTACTTCACCGATCAGGAAAATGTCACTTGATAGAAAACTGAGTTAAAATTCTAATTCTTTCTCGTATCTTTTCAACGCTTTTGCGTAAAGTTGATTCAGCAAGGCAGTGAAACAAAGAATACATAGGCAATTCATCTACAGCGGAAGAAGACTTCCGTTCTGATTTCGCAGTCCAAAAAATTTGGTCATGAAAAATTTGTAACATAATTTTGAAGCCTTTCATTTAGGGAAGGGAGGGGATGTTTGATTCTGTCACAAACGAGAAAACCGACGACATATTTTACCATTATTTAAATGTGACCGCGATAAACTGAATAAAGTAGCAGGTGCTGTAGAGAACAAACAAAAGAATATCTAGTTTCTACGAGTTCGTGCTTCATCAACCTCCTCTTCTCCTTTAATCCTTTTTTTATCGAAGCGCAATTTGTAAGATAAGTTAAGCTTCTATGCGAAAGATCACGTTAACTTTTATCGCAATCTCTTTAGACAGCCTGGACTTAAACTTCGGGGCAATTCTGAAATTAAGAAACCAACCCGCGCCAAGCATTTGCATGTGATATTACCATGATAAACATAAAATAAACTTCAAGACGAAATTGGAGACCATATTTTCTCAAGTAGAGTGCAATTCGTGTGCATAAGAAATCGAAAGCGCTTGAAGTGCACGAGGTACGGTTTGGCTGGTTTAGGCTGAGTGGCGTGTAAACATGAGCCATTCTGAGTGAAAATATAGCTCAACTACATAACAGAACTGCAAAAGAAATACAAACTTAATAAAAGTTTGGCACTTAAAGCTATGAATTATATGAACGCATTGAGCTAGCGAGTAGAATTACTGCCTTGTGTACCATATCATATTGTAGCAAGTGTATCTAAAATTACACATCAAAACAGCATTCGATAGCCTAGTTTTGTCTCAACAAATTTGGACTTCGATAATAATAAGAGATTTCAAAAGTATTTCAGCTCTTACCAAACATGAAATAAAACTTCTGGAAGGAAGGAAAGAAGGCATGGGCAACACAAGGTAAAGATTTAAAATAGCTGGGCTTATTTTTTTAGCCTAACACAGCAAATGACAAACTTCTACCGCCGTTCCTTTTCCACGTCGTGCAGCCTTCACTCGCCAGAAATTGAACGAGGGAGTAATTGCTAACATTGTGAGCCTTTGGGTCGACGAATAAACCTATTTTAGAAGCAATTTAGACACCTGCAAGTCGAAATGCTGACCACAGTACAAGCCCAGAAACCATGTTTACAGTTGCAAAGCTTACGTTTGGGTTATACTCAATCGTAAACCTAACGCCTTAGGCGTTTAAGTTATCAGTTTACAGTTTTTTTTTTTTTGTACAATGCTAACGATTGTCAAACCAGTCAATTAAATGGATGTAAAAACTTTTTAAGTATCCACACAGTGAGATGAGATGACTCACAGATATCTGCTTTATGAATACTACAAACACACATACTTAGTGGTCGAAATAGAAGATTACCAACACAAAAGATTTCTTCAAATGTATTTTGATAAGATAAAAAAACTATCACGACAGTTTCGTATTTGTCGTTCCCTTTCTCACATTCTACTCTTTTTGAAGTCTACTTATAAAGGTTTAACCGTCAAGTTTTGAAAGTTTCATAAAATTCAAGTACGGTATCTCTCTTTATTGATAGGAAGCATTGCTTTTCGTGCGTGTTTTTGCCAATTTCTAAGCATTGAGGTCACCCTCCACAAGAAACTTACTAATTGCGGTTTTGATAGACAGGAAATGTTTCCCAATGGAGACAAAAAGGCTAAGAAAATTTCTAAAGTTTACGTTATAAATCTCATAAACTTCAATGTATTTTTTCCAGACAGAGCCCCTTTCCTCGAGTGTGACGCAAATTCCCCGGAGAGAGAGCTTCCTCCTCGGTAGAAGCTCAGTTCTGGACTCTGGCATGTTATCATGAACGAATTGGCATAGTTTTCTTTACAAGAAAATTAATAATTTTTGTTTCAAATTTAATGAAGACAAGGTCAATGCCAAAGCCTAATGTAACCTAATTACGAGGCTGGGTGGAGCCGCCGTGCAATTCTAACCGCAGTGCATACTTATCACAGAAGAACTGTTTTAGTCCAGAGTAAAAAATGGACAAAGGAAGTATTCAGTTTCGTATAAATTTCTTCTCTTTCGTGATCACAGATATTAATGTTGATTAGTCAGGAATGGCGTCTAATTTTCTTGATAACCATTCTGAGGATGTAGTTGTAAAATTCATGCCCTAATTTTTAAATATTAGCCGCATAACTTGAAGTTTGAAAGAATCAACAGATAAAATTGAATACAATGCAATTACTCGCGCAACTGATTGTCTGGCTATTGTCAATTGATTATTCGACACTACGCATTTGACCCACCTCAGCTATTACATACTGAAGACGCTTAAAAGCGAACGAAATTTAAATGAGGTTTATCAACTTTTGGTTAGACTGAAACTAAAAGAAAAAACTCATTAACCGCAGTACGTCCTTGGCGTCATGGAAATTGCACACATTTCCAAACGGTCCTAGACTGATTACTGCGTCACAGCGGTGAGGTTTCAAATTGAGCTTCGAATTACCAAAACCACAGTTATAACAAGGACCAATGAGAACAAAGGTTGATATCATCAGTAGCCAATAAGAATTCAAAGCAAAACACCGACTCTGATTCACTCTTGCTTATTATGCGTAATTCTCATCGACCGTCTCTCTCTCTCTCTCTCTCTTTCACTCTGATCGACTCTTTTTTTTTAACTCTGCTCAACTAACTATAAACCATACAGCACGACATGCTTCTATATTAGCTAATTGATAGGCATTAGTGGGCATGCTGGCCAACTAGCCTTGGAGGATCGAGCATTTGTTGTCAGAACAATGAACAATCCAAAGACTTTCAAAAGGAATCTTGAAATTGAACATCAACCAACTTGATGTTTCCAATCAAACAATTTACCCTTGAGTGTCATATCCAAAACAAGTTCTTTAGAGTGAATCTAAGGCAAGGTCAGACGACAAACTAAGCACGTCCAATTATGAAATATGGAGGAGATAGATTACCCAATTACTTCGGATTTTGAATCTTGACTAAATGTAAACTTAAAAAATAATTGATTGAAATGATAACTAACTAAATTTTGCACAATAAAATAAAACAAACTTCTCACAAAAAGGTCTTTGTTTTTAATTATTACAACTTTTTTCGCATTTGAGATAAATTGTCTGTAAAATCTTTGAACAGATACGTATCATGGCTATTGCAAGAAATGAGAAGGCCCTATCAAGCTTAGGGAAGAACTGAAGGCCATTGAATACAATTATGTTCATCCTTTGACAGGTTTCTTTTCTGTTATTAGCTTTCGCAATACATATGGATACGAATAACAATATTTAGGCAAATCGGGTCTACCAATCAAAACAGTCCCCGCAAAGCTTCCTTTTTATTAAGTGCCCTACAACAAAAGCGTGGAAAGATCAAATTAGGGGTTTATTCTCGCAGCCAATAACAGCAAGAAACACCCGGCGGAAAAGCGGAAATCGAACATCGCAGAGAAGTTCAAAATTATAATCAGGGCAGAGTATTGAAAGCCTTAACAACGATCGACTTTTTTATTGTGCTGTCTTGATATTGATATCACATTAAACCAACCAAAAACGTGAGCTAAAAAAGCCTAGAAAGAAAAAAAAATTAAAAAAAGAAACGCCACAGCCACTAAGAGTTTTAATCTTATGGTCGAGCCACTTAATCTTTTGTGCGGTTTAGTCACATCTACTTTGACAGACGTCTTTTAATTCCAAAAACTTTTCTGAGAAAAGTGTTAAGCGCTTATCTAGCGTCATTCTTACTCCACAAACATCGTAATTTTGGTACAGGCTAAAACACCTCCTCAACTTTAAATCCATACTTAGAACCACAAAAATGTTCTTGCAATAACATGCACCAGTCTTCAGGACGAAAGGCTGACAAACATTACTCCCAACGAAGATGAATTTTGAAAACAAACGCGATGAAACCGCACTCAATCATAACACTCTCGACAAACAGCTGGTCTCATGAAGTTATTAAATTTTAGAAGGGTGATTAAAATATTTTTACAGAGTTTAAAATTGAAACCAACGTTCATCTTGCGAGTATGATGAAGAAAAAATAATTCCGCTGTCATAGTCTGCTTTAATGGGCACAAGATGTTTAAAAAAATCTTTGATAAATAAAACGTGATATGTTCAACTGAGGTGCTGAAGTGATGAAATGAATAATCAACAAGACTCAAAAATGCGCTCTTCGTATTCTTGGCATGAAGTGATCGTCATACAGTTACTTCCCCTCTTGAAAATAGTACATACAAAATTACTTGGCTAACCTGAAGACATTAGTGCTATACAACGCACTAAGAGGGCGGTTGCTACACGTTTACGAGACGGCGTCAAACATCTAATTTTAAGCTGCATCTCTAAATAACTGATACCTAAGGTAACACGGAATCTGATCATGACCGATGGCAGATTCATGAGATATCTTGGCATTCTAGGGCTAATACATGAATAGCATTTGACCAGTGTATAATAAAAGGTTCTACTGAAATTACAGACGTGGTAATGATGTAAAATGAAACTTATTACACTTCTTACACACGCTTCCATTATGCATATTTAGTGCACTAACAAATTTATTACGTTGAAATATCTTGTCGCGCGTATTTCCAACGTGTATTTTGCGTTTCAGGGAGGAAAAAACATTTTGCTTTGGTACTGGACCAAAATAAAATGATTTAATCGACGGTAAGCGGAAATCATTGACACCCTTTTCTGTTTTCCACTGAATCAATATTATAAGCATGATTAAAAAATTGATTTACATTATACCTTTCACTTATTTCCCCTTTCTCCTCTGCTGGTCAAGATATTCACATTATATGCACGTATAAAAAAGCTTTGATTGTGAATAGAGTATTCCTTGACGAAACTGATATCTCTCAGTGGACATGACGATGCAAAAGCGATCTTGCCCAAAAGCTGAATCCAAAACAATTGTATTATTTTATTTTTTAATAGTCCCAGATCTATCATAGAAGTATTCATGTCTCCGGACGAACAGGTGTCGATAACAAAATGCTAGAGGCATGTCTTTATAAGAGTTCACAAATTTGCATATCAAATGATCAAAAGAACTTATTCGATTCTCCTACACGTTCAACGATACTATTTTAGCCTTGGTAAATATTGACGACAACCATGTTATTACAACAACACAACGGTTTAAGGGAAGCATTCGTTTGAAAACGTAATGTGAACTTGTTGCAAAACAAAAAAAAAAACGCATGGTAGAATATTCATTCGCTCCCACAAGGGTACACAAAATATTATCACTGGATTTTTCCTTTCCACAGCACTTAAGAAAACTTTGAAAAAGGAAAAACCTTTAATACGTTGGGAATTATTCAAATAAACGAAACCACACATATAATTAAGATGGGAGTACTGGAGAGTCCCAATAATTCGAAGCAAATGTCCTTGCCTCATTTTGAGAACTTGAAGCGGACTTCCTGTTTGGATGCGATTGATTCAAATGTTGAACTTTTCGTAAACTTAAAACAAAACAAAGTAAAACCTAGAAACGCATTGCAGGGGAAATTTGTGCGGTCGATTAGCCTATCTAAATTGATGGATTTTTTGCTGAAAAGCTGACCACACTCTAAAAGTAGCATAATTAAATAATGTTAAAGAAGCAGTAAGATTTATATTAAAAACAATATACGACAAAGCATCACGGGAAAATTACTGAAACTGCGTATATGCCAATGAACACAAATCACTTAGTATCAAGGAAACACTTTGCCAACGACAATTGTTGCAAATACAGCGGGCCTAATCTAAAAGAAGCTCGGCCAAGATTTCATTAGTTGTAGACTGTAGATTGTGGAAAGTAGTTACCATCGACCAAACTGTGCGCTTTTCGAGGCAAATGGGAAAAATACAAGAACAGCTGAAAATATTGTGGTAAGTAGACAGTTGCACGACCCGACCCACAAGAGATCCATTGTGACAGACGTCTAGAATTTATGCAGATCGCTTAAATCAGCCATATTTATTTTGATCATATGTACTTAAATTAACGGAATAAATTTTGCCGTGGGAACAAAATGGCTCTTATCTATCTGTATACTTTTCATTTAAGACCTGTGGACGTTTTTGTTCTTGCCACTCGAACATAAAAGTCGCATCTTATCGCCATCATGTGATATCCTCTATATACCATACAAGTGAACATTAGTTTTCGCGCGCGCTGATTGGCAAGTTCTGAGGTGAATAGCAAGTACTATTCACCTCAGAGAAGCCGAAGAGACACAATTCCGCGTTAAGAATGTAACTTCCGACCATTTTCCGGTATAACGAGAAAACTACACTAATTTTTTGCTATCCGTGTGGTATATACCAAAACAGTTATGATAATGATGATAATTTAGGGTTGAATATGATCACAATAACAAGCGTTAAAATATCGCATGAAAGCGGGGGCATTTCTTTTTTTTTTAATGGAAGGCTGCTGTTTTTACGTTTTCGCAAGAATACGAGCAGAAGGCGGGTGAAATTTGAAAATCCGTCAAAATATTTCAAGCACTAGTTAAGGTTACTTCCCTTCGCGGGTGTCCTTTGGGAAAAATTCGTACGCGCGCTAGTTTCACTAAAATTCTGGCAAACTATATATCAGAAGAAAGCTTAATACATACCGATTACGATAAAAATATAACTTAGCGACTTCTCTTTTAAGGAATTGTCAGGAGCTGGTAAGGCGTAAAACGATCGAGGCTTCTTCCATTGAATTTATCGGGTATCGCAGGCTGCGAGCAAAATGGCTGCACAATCTCATTCACAAGACATCAATCAACAAAAATGTGTCGGGCTTTTTCGGTATTCTGATTGGTTGTGTAGATATCGGCAACTAAAGTTGGAGTAGCTAAAAATATACGAGTCACGTTGCGTAAATGGACGCCACGGGACAAATGTTTCAAATATCAAAATTTCTCGACACACTTTCGTTTGTCATTGTTCCTAGGATGTTTTGGCGAAATTTGACGAAAATCGGTCTAATCTATATACCTTATAAATTCACTCAAAGTGGCTGTATTTATCCCAAAATCAAACGCGAGATTTTAGCTCATAAAGGTTCGCAAACAACTCGCGCCACGCCAGGAGATTATCTCACCTCCTGAAACCGCAAACCAATAGGACAACGGGACCTCCTAACGTCAATGACGATGGATCAAGATTGCCCGAGAAAAGAAACCCCTTGCAGACACGTTTTTTTTTAATCTCAATCGCTCCGTGGAGCGTTGAGGAGGACGACACAATGATGAGCAAAGTTACCAAAGGCAAAGAAAAAACCCGCGGCAAAAAGGGAAAAATCGTAAAACGAGCTGAGGAGCAAGACGACGAATCAACATACAGCTTTGTACTTTGTACAAGGCTGGTACTTGCATAAAGAAAAGGAAACCTTATTTTTAACATCAAGTATGGCAAATTTTGGTTAGACGGCGACTTCATTGTTCGAAATCTGAACGCCAGCGTGAAGCTCCCCTGGTACCAGTCGCTTTCACAAAGGAATTTTGTTCTTTATTTGACGGAGTGGTACCCTTTTTTTCTTCTTTGGGCATGTTTTTTTTTTCTTTTTTTTCCCAAGGACTTTCTTCCACTTTTGATTATTCCACGAGCACAGATTTTTCCATAAACAAAGAGCTTCCACGTGTAAATTTTGTAAAGTGCGCGATGGATGAAAATGACATGAAAATCGAGCCCCAGGGGATTCGACCAGGTCCGAGATTATGACACCTTCCTGATATATTAACTTTTAGTTGAAAATACGTTTTTCTAAATAACCCGTGTGCTTTTAAAGATTCCAGATATTTTTTTTATGGAAACGTTAGGTTGAATGTTTGAATTCAGTTTTTTCAAATAAAATAAAAATCGATTTTTCGGCCTCTGAAGGTGGGAAGTTACCTTAATCGCGAAGCGCACGAGTATTTCATGTAATTTTTGTTTCATATCTCCTAAACTAAATCTCTTACTGACTCTCTATTGTACGTCCTCGGTCCACAATACCCGAAACATTTTTGAATGATTTGGAAAAAAGTGCTTGTTTTCTTTTTTTATTCAGTCATTAATCCTTTGATCATTACATGACAGACAAACCAGGCTTAATTTTCGTCATATTATTTTTGAAATTAATAGGATTTATTCCTCATTCGAAAGAAAGAAAGAATGGGGAACGTAAATTCCATATTACGCTCTTGAAAATATTTATGCATCCTGTTCATAAGAAGATAATAACGTCCTTTGGGGAAAGAGAACGTGCAATTAACATTCAGGTGCGATATTTCTGCTCACTGCCCCATTTTGAAGCGATTAATAATTAATCCCAGGGATACTTGTCCACATTTTTCGCGATTTCAAACATATCTCTGGCTTTCACAATGAATCTTAGATCGCAAATCATTTTTGGGTTTTTAATAAGTTCTTTGTGGAGAAAATCATCTAATCAGAATTTGTAATTAGTTTTTAGAATTACAATAACTTTTTAGCAAGGATTTATTAAAAAAATACTATTCAAAATATGTTTTTGAGCTTCAATGTCCCTTATCAGATTGCAAGAAAGAAACCAAGATTTGATTCATCTTTGCAAGACAAGCGGGAGACTAGTTCGAGTAAGAATCAATAACAAATCGATACAAGCACCAACGATTGATGTTTTGCAGTTGCGCTTTTTACTTATCACAAACGATCGGTGACAACACTGGCGATTGACATCTTTACGCTTGCAGTATTTTAAAAATAATACGAACCGTAAAGGTTTTACACCATCGTTTGCCACTAAAAGCCTATGCTTGGTATTTGGCGCTATCGATCTGCCTCAGAACACCAGCGATTTATAATTAGCGCTTTTCATTGGAGTCTTACGATGGCGTTTGATGCAAAAAAACAACCGATTGAGTTTCAGCACTAACGATTGACCATTTTAAAACGGACACTAAATTGATTTACAATTACGATTTGTTGCTGGCACTAACGATTGAGTTTTAACGCTAGTGATTGATATTTTAGCACTAACGATTGAGTTTTAACGCTTGCGACTGATAACATTGGCACAAATGGCTCCCCATACACTTCGCGAGGTGAAAACACTGGAGCTTCTTTGAGCTATGATTTTGTTTATTTTGCTTTTTTAATCGCTGTTGTTTTTTCCGTTGCTGTTGTTATGTTTTGTTGTTGTAATACTGGTACTTCTTTTTTAACAAGAAACGACACTAAAAAAACACTTCATATGGTATTTCTGAGGCTGATGAAACACATCAAATATCACCTTGATATCAAAACAAGTCGATCCTTTGGTCTGGTATAACTAAAGGTGTCGTTTGGACATCTTGCTGTGTAATGATAAACTCCGCACCCAACCTCAATGTCTGACAATTCTGATCGTTTAGAAACGGATACGGGAAGGGGAAAAACAAAAAAGAGGGGAAATTTTCGCACAATTAAAAGCATTTTGTTTCTCCAGTGCATTATTCGCCCTGTAACGATCCGACACAAGCTGTTAAAGATAAAAAACATCGCGGGAGACGTTGCTAGGAAGTAACTTGCTAAAATGCACTTTGCAGGAGTTCTTGAAAACAAATGTGTCTCAAGTTATTAAAGTAAATCCTTCAAAACAAGGAGAAAGTAAAGACTTTTCCGAAAATCACTCTCATCCCAAGATTCTTTACTAACTGATATTTGTGTTTCTTGAACGAATATCGACTCAGAAAGTCGAAAAAAAGCTGTGAAACGCGTGGGCAGAGAGAAGAAGGTGATTGCTTATGATCAACGTTATATGGTTTAGTCAAACTTCTCGTCGGCATATTTACATTTAAACAAGCTTTTAAAAACTCTATACCGGCGAGGGAATTCTTTTTATTGCGCACACGAACAAAATTAGTTTAATTTCACTGGAAGCCGGAAATTGTTGTTTAGCAGGGTCATAAAAACCTTGAGGAAGTGACGAAGTATGGCCAAATGTCAAGCCGTACGGGTTAGCAGTTTTCCCTTGTCCTTTCGCGCTTAGTCACGGAGCGATAAGACTGATGTCACAACATTTTACTTCTTGGGTATTAAATTGAAGTCAGCGTTGTAATAGGTCATCCTATAACGCAATAGAAGTCAATTTGTGCATAGGTTTTTCTCGATTGTAACTATCACGACTTAATTTTGATTACCAATGAAAGCGCTTAAACTGAATGTTGACTGAGCTTTCAAAAAATTTCACCTTTCATGTTACTCTGAGGACATGAAGTACCCGGTTAGTAAAGAAATAGGCCCTCTGAACTTTAGGCGTGCAAGCGTGACACTCGTGCCAACTATTGTAGGTGCTCGTATCAATATGAAAACATTCTTGGAACGGTTACAGAAACTGTTCACGTTATCATTACATCTTTGTTCATGACGCTAAAGAACCGTTTTTTTCTTTGTTTTCCTGTCGTCTTTATTCTTCTACGTTAAAAATTCACATAAAAACTTGAATAGTGGACACGATGTCTCTTTTTCGCTTCGTCTTACAACGTTCCTTTACCACTGAAAGATGGTGCAGGTCGCGAACAAAAAAAAGACAAAAAGGAAAAGGAACTGGAGGGTGGAAGAGCTCCCCCGTTACGTAAGGCAAACGTTAGTCAGAATTACCGGCAAACAGAAATGTTGTTAGTGACTGGATGCAAATAATTCCTCATTATCATTTGCGCATTAGAATTCATTTTGACATGCATTTTTCTGTTGATCAAGATACTGATAACGCGTCTGATATCAAACCTTATCCAATTGACAGCAATGAGATACAAAAGCCAAGAGATAACAAAGTATAAGAATTTTGTGATAAATATGGTCACAAACCTACCCGAAGTGGCAACTGAAGAACTCCGCCTTCATCCGTATCGTAGACTAACAGTGATTCAGACGACATCGTGTTCCACGCTAAGAGTTTTACGACAGTGATTTGTTTAACAGTAAATCTGGTAGCTGACGACTATGACATCTTTTTCTTTGGGGCAGCAAGTTACCAGTTTTAGAAACAAAACTCAATAAGCCGAGGAAATAGCAGTAATGAAATGTCTAATTTACATTTTAACTTTCGTTCACCGCGGGTGTGCATAAGGAAAGGAAAATTCGAAAGAATTAACCACAAAATTCACGCCAGTTGGCCCACGAATAAACAAGCAGGCTGCACTGCTAAAACTCTTGATAAGCGATTGATGAGCAAACCGGGCGGCTTACGAATTGATATCCTCTGTAAAACGTACCTGTCATACTAGTACCAAGACAACGATATTACAGAGAAACAATTTTTCCTCGAGCACATCTTTACGCTTTGCTCATACCCCAAAAAACATTGCAAAGCATACAAAGAAGAAGTCCGTTAATTGTGATTAACAAACACTGAGAGAAGATGGTAACAACATACCGAATGCAAAAATAGCACACAGAACTGAACTTCAATTTTAGTGACTATATATCATTTCTACCTGTCAACTTTCTCCTCCACTCCCATTCAACGATTTTAAGATGTCAGGGTTACGAGAACAAAACGACCCCAGAGGGAAAGCAAAACAGATCACAGTTCATTGTTTAAACGCCGTATGACACTTGTCGGTTCACAGCCGAAACTTAAATAAACGGTTTCTTAAGTTTCCTTTGTAGCTAAACGAGCCGTACACGAGGCGGAATATAAACAAGAAACAACAAATTAATTTCGTAGTAATTCCTAAAAATTCCTAATTTATGAGTTTTATAAACAATATGCAATTGCTAATTAACAACAAAGAACACCGAGAAAGATTGTTTTGTAATAATGATATGGAAGCTCAGGTGTCTCGGCTTCTTCGCCCAGTTCCAAGCTCCTATATCGGGAGCCCTCTAGCTCCAACAGGGACGAGACCTGGATGCTTCATCACAATTTTCTTTCATACTGCTTTTTCCGAATTTACGTACTGATCCTTCTATAAGGAGGGCCACCTTATTACATTTTACTCCTTCTATATAAAATGGCTCCAACGCAGAAACGAGACTTTTAAGCAGAGGTGACTTGGCATGAGGGCGAGAAACAACGTTTGGCGCTTTAGAGCTTAGAATAAATTAAAGAGTTAACTTGAAAACGGATAAATCATGATAAAGTCACCGTACATGTTGCAAACAGTTAACGCTGTCTCCATACACAACCAAAAACCATGTTTTCCGCCGATTAACTAAACATACTGTACATGAACGTGTTTGAAAGCACGGTGCTTAATTGTAAATGGCACCATTTGACGAAGACTACTTACTGTTGTTGCCGAGAGACATTCGCCAACTGATAATATTTATACCAGTGGGTGTGAAGAATAAAAACAAACGAATTTCGACGCATAAGAGCACGAGCCCAAGAAAAATGACTGATTACATAAAATTGTTGTTGGACAATAGCGGTGGAAAGTGACTCGTTAACAAGAATTCAACAACAAAAGTTCTTTTGCTTATTTAGATTAATACAAACGGTAAACACAGTTCAGCCACTGAAAGTAGCTTTTCGGTTTTTTCACTTGTGTTGCAGGGAGCTTCACCAAGCCAATATCATTTATCCGATAAATCGATTTGTTACTTTCTTTAACCACACCTCGATTCAACTCGTAAATAGCATATATTAGAATGGTTCATGCTTGTTCTTTCTGCGTCTCTTGGAACTCGTTTCTAAGAAATGATAACTTTAGAATAACTTTTGAATCAAATACAATGAAGGTCGCAAAATGAGCGGCTACCTTTCTGGCGATGTACATGTTGACAGTGGTAAATCCTTGGTATAGTCTCAAGTTGATGAAGATGAAGATGATGATGATGATGATGATAACGGTGGGTTTACGTTGGAAAGTATATTGCAGTTAAGCTCGTCCTGACCTACATCCATGCAAAAATGTTGAAGAAAACACCGCTGAGTCTCATTATTCATGACCTATTGACAATTGTTGCAGGATATCATATCAGTACACGTTTCAACTGAGAGCGAACATTAAAGTGGATTGGTTGGTGATAAGTTCAGTTACCTGTCTCTTAGTAAAAAAAAAAAAAAAAAAAAAAAAAACGCTTTAAAAAATTAATTACAGCAATTGCGATCCTTCACTATAAACAGTTTCATTTTCGAAACGAATGGGATCAATAAAGCTCTGCAATAAAATCCACTGTTAATTGTTGAGTTAAAGGGATATTGTGATACGAAAGTGAAGGGAGAACTGCATGCAGTGCTATCGTCATGGGACTGACATCATAAAAAAGTAGAATCGTAAATAAATTTAGAAACAATGGTACGAATTTCACAAGACGAACTCGAACATTTTGCCCCCCCCCCCCCCAAAAAAAAATGATACATCTACAAATCCCCTAATTTGATTGGCTAGAAGAGATGCAGTTTTCAGGCAACAAAATGCCTAAGAAAGTTCATTCACAATCAAAGCAAATAAAGTGACAACACTGTTTGGTAGCACTTTGAACTTCTTCGCAGCTTAAAAAAATGAAAAAAAAAAAAAAAAAAAGATTTAGAAATTTGCAGTTTTGATTGAACATGGTTGTTTTGAACGAACAATATACTATGCAAGGTTTGATTAATTTTTTCTGGGTGAGGGATTCCCGCACTCTGTCAAGGCATCGGGGCATTGTGAAAATCTTTATCAATTATTTTTCATGTGCAGTATCAATAGGTGATCACGCGATTCCTCTCGTGAACTTATCAATATTTTCAAAGACTTAAATTCACACTCGCCCTATGGGATCATGCAATTTTGATGCTCGTTTAAAAAAATATGTTTGGTCTTCATTTACTGAAAGTTGTACCCGAAATAATTTGCTTACCTATACAAATTATTCAAAGTGCACAACAGTGACGTCAGTCCTTCACAGTTATCATTAACGATTTATCATTAATAGATTTGAGGTTTGGTCAGTAACAGTTCTTCGTTGTTACAATAGCCTGCAAATCGACACAGTACGACGCGAATCTACTTAAACTGGATTTCCATACTAAAGTTTCGATTTATATACAGACTGAGATTGCGTAACCAAAATTCACTTCTTGACTCTTTTGTATGTTTTCTTTTTTTCAGGCTTTAAAACACTGATTGTTTACCCAGCGTATAACCAATTTTACTCTATCAGAACAAGTGATATTGATCGAATTCACCTTGGTCATTCGTTTGGTATTGAAATTAAAATAATTCAACAATTTTTCTAGTCACAAAGTTAAATTAGGTAATTTGATTCTGCCAGCATATCCGGTGTAGATTCGCTAAAAATAAAAAATATCATTGAAGGTGGATCGTAAACTGAGCTGCAGCGGCTCAACATCTTCGACAAGGTCTCCAAAAATAAAGAAATATTCAATTGAGTTAAAGCGAATATATCTAAGTTGCTGATATAAAAGGAGATTTGTTGTTAATAAGCTTTGACCTAAGTGCTTTCTCAGTGTTCACGGGAGATTATTTTGGCGTGCTCTATTCATAATTGTACATTCGGTACTTAGGAAGCTGGGTAATTCAGATGTTTGTAGCTTCCAAGGAAATTGTTCACAGACAAAAAGTAACAAACGTAAAATATCTCAGTTACAAGTAAACAGACGAAACACAACACTGACCTGAAGTACATTTTCCGTTAACGTCCGCTTGAATATTCTAACTGACATTCTCTTTGATGAAGAACGCGTGAAGCCATAAGGAAACACGGAGAATCAATATTCACACGTCAACACTAATGACCAGTGTTTCATGATATTGAATATTCCCCTCTTCTTCTCGTAGTTGGAAAGCGATTTAAATCATTAATAATTGAGACAAAGCCATAATGAGGCTCCTCTCGCCAATGGCAAGTAACACACGTCCATTAGCTCACATCTGGAGTGAATAGGCAAGGATAGAAGCATAACTGGATTTCACCATTAACAATGTGAAATCGCAGCGGTGTGACACATAAATTAGCACCTTAAAAGATAAAGATACTTGAATACACGACACGTTTTATTTGGGCTACTATCTAAACTTAATGGTTCAGATCAGTCAGGCTACAGCTTAAGGTGGTCGAATGCCCAAAAGTACCAAGATTTTATCGTTGTGTGTTATACTTCCACCAAATTAAGGTGTCTTTGGTTGCCAACAGATTTGTTATCAAAAGTAATTCCCAATCCTCATAAACTATAACAGAGGGAGCAACAAGCGGTGTCCCACACCAATATTCTCTGAAAAGTGAGGCTCTATCAACTGTATCATCAACAAAGCTTACCCCAGCACTAAATGAAAAAACATCCATTAATCGAGGAAAGAAATTTTTTCGGAAGCGAAGCACATTTCTTAAAGGGCTGCCCTTTCACCTGAGTTTGATAGGCGTTCTAGCTCGTTCGTGACACGTAAACAACTTGGTATCGCGTTTTGCTACAAACAAAATCCTTTAAAACAATCTGAGCTATAAATTGTTCCAAGAGGTTTAAGTAATAGAATTATTTCCGTATAAGTTATGTTGTGTTTTGCTTATGTCAACATAGGAGGAAGTAGCAAGCGTTTTTAGTAACATGTGGTAAAAGGAAAATCCTTGACAATCCCATTATTTTCAACTCCAAATTACGCGATATAAAAATAAGGCCTACGTTTTCGCAAGAATAAATATCCAATGTGCTGATAATTGAGAGCTACAGCTACACGTAGACTTCGATCAAAGATGAAAACTGAACAATATCGAAGATCCCAATATGAATTAAAACAATTCCACAAAATAATAACACAGCAAACCACCCTTTACAACAAATCAGCAATTATCAAAGCCTTAGGAAACGTGTACTATTGATATCTTAAGACTGAACTAGACCTTCAACCAGGTTCACAAACCCATCTGGCAAATCTTTGGCCTTCGGCGTCAAGCTACTTTCGCGTTGACTACTTATGATAAATTTGATTATAAAGCGCAAAATTGAATTAATTTAATCCAAAAGAAAAAAGGCTAAATGCAACATCCCTTTGCTTTTCTCACAAAAGATGACATTGAGTCATTCTCTATGAGCTTACATGACAACACTCAAATCCCAAGCCTGGAAGATTAGATGGTAAAGTTCAATGATCTAAGGTTTTTAAAGATCCCATATAAAGCCCGTTTTCTATAGTTCATCAATCAAACGTAAAACAACTGCTAAGCTTTCGAATACTTAGAAAGTTAATATTTTCGACAGCTGTTCGCAACATCGATATTGAAAATGACAGCGAAGCGAGGTACAATATTCGACGGAAACGAAGCTCGCCAAAACCGCTGACATCAGTGAAATAGTCATGTGATCTCTGTGACACTCTTACTATGACCAGGCTTATTTTAAGATAATTCAACTTCCGCTTCACCTTTTGTCCATGCACGACTGCCAAATCGAATAATTGCTTCGCTGTCGAGTCTGATACAGACAGATTGTCCACATTAAAGAGTATTCTGATTTCATCTTTGGATATAGTGCTGACCATTCGATCACACACTCAAGGAAAAATGTATTCTGTTGAGGAAAACGCGATTTTTCAAGGTTGTAGTTCACTTTTGATATCTTTGGATAAAAATTTTGTCATGGATGGGAGGTCAAGAAATTTATACTGTCTGCTGTCAGATTCTCTTTCGCTTAAATGTCATTCAACCAACTAAAACCAAACAACGATTACCGCCCATGTATACCATTGGTTTTAAACGGCGCAAACATTAAAAAAAAGTCTCTTATAAACTCGAAAATATCGGTAGAAGTTGACTCTTACCTAATACTGATAGGCGATTGATCCACTGCACATAACAAGCACTTAGAGTTAAACAGTATGGCCACCGATGATAACCATATGAACAAACCACTCGCTCACTTCGTCAAGCTCGAGAGAGAACAGTCGTAGTTGGCCTAATTTCCCAGTTTACAATCATCTAATACGAGATCTCCAAATTTCGCGACCAAACGATAGGGTAAAAACTCCCTTTAAGTGGTCAGCAAATACAATAACTATTATCACCAAATTTTTCAACAAACAGCGACTTCCCAATTCTTCCTGCAATGCGACTTTAACTCGACCACTGACTCACCTTGTATTCATCGATCTGTTCCAGTTTCATCTTGAGGCTTTTCATATTTAAGTCACTGACATTAATCCTAGTCTTGTTTCTTCTTGACAATTAAGAGATAAACCAGGTTTGAAGTGTGAGTAAATTCGCACAAAAGCAAATCGGCCTTTCACATTCAATCACAGCTTCATCTGAGATAAGAGTTGTTATTTGAAGTCACAAGAGTGAAAGGCAGACTGAGGAAATAACACGAACTTAAAACAGCTTCGTATCAGCTTCCACGGAAATGGCGCACATACCACCAAACGGACGAAAGGTCGTTGTGGATGTCAAACCACATGCAAAGTAATACGCATTCCTCGACACAAAAGAGCAAGCTAACCCTTAAATGCAATCCCACAATTATTCTCACACAATCCTTAAACAAAAAGCGAGCATGATAGGATTCAATAACACCTCATTTGCTGCACAATTAGTTAATCATCCAAAGAGATAGAAACGATATCAAATGAAATTTCGGAGCGATAAACTTCACAAATGACAAGCAGAACTTTTAAAGTATGCTAATTCGTTATTTACAAATGATATATTGACTTACTAATATACTGACGATGTGATACAGGAACAATATATGAATATTATTCAATGATGCCTTCATGTCACACCCTTAGAGTACGCTGCCACTTTTTAATAAACTTGGATTATCTTTATTATTTTCGTGTCTTCGTTTCAATAAAAACGTGTTCTGCATTGTCCATATTTCTTTTGTCTTACATATTTCACAATTTTATTACTTTTCGTGCACTTAAAGTCAATCAAGACTTTTCGTTTAATCACGACTGCCAGTATGGGCTTTGACCGAAAGTTCTTAAGCAATACTTTGAAAATTTGAAGGAGACGCTGACGAAATGGTTATTACGACAGACTCGTAGATTAATAGATGTGTTATCAGGCCTTCACAGGGTGTCATGGGTTCTGTTTTAGGGTAAGATGCACTACTTTCGAAATGTCCCTCTCTACCCGGTAACATAATGCAAAATGAACTACCACCAAACTGTTTGGAAATGTATGAATTGCTAGGACCGCGTTACCTTCAATGGCCCGTATACCATCTTGGAACCTGGAGAAGTAGCAACATTCCTAGTCGCTTCGTGCAAACGAATCTGGGATAAGCCCAGGCAATATGAGCCATAAACAGGTTCATGTACTTGATCCAACTGTTCAGATATACACCCTAAGAAGCTAAATTCCACTATCTGTAGAGCAATTTGCTTCACAGAAATTTTAGCAGAGGTTGGCATCTTTGGTTTATTTGTAAGCCCTAACTGAAGACATAAGCTGTTGAAATTTTGGTAAATTCTGTTCGCCAATTAGCTGTTTTTACAAACAGTCGCCATGGCACAGAGAAGGCTATCACATGCCGAAATGACAATGGTCTACGCAAATTTTATCAGTAGGACATCGTACTCGTTGAAGACTTAGGTCCTTTAACAGAGTCAAAAATCACTCTCTCCTGCATGAAACACACAAGACTCGCTACGAAACTACTGAGAGCGTTCCTAGAGAGAATTTCGAGGATCAACAAAAGGAGCAATAAAAAAATCTCCTCTTCTTTTGCCCATCTAGAATGGTACATGCAAAAAGAACGCCTATAAAATTCCTCTCCTTCATAATCTTGAAACAAACATAGAAAAACCTACACCAATTATAAGCAAGTTTACAAATAATGTTGATTCTTTGAAATAAGCATTGGAACAACAATTTTTTAAAGGACTTCTGTGATGACCCGTAGACAAAATGATACAGTTATCGAAAGAGCTAGGAGACTATTCGTTTTTCACCGCCTGTGGGAGGCAGGATTTTTGGGTAGGGGTTATATGATTTTTAGTGGGGACGGAGGTTGAAATCAGCTATCAGTCGTTGCCAATAGGGTAAAAAGCGAGTACTATAGAAAATCAATTGTCAATGAGCGGGAAATCACAAGAATGTTACAGATCCTTTGAAGGAAGGGGGGGGGGAATCAGGTAAATCCCCCCCCCTCACCTCCCAAGGTGATAAACTGTAACTGAGTAAAAAGTGCAAAGTTAACCACAAAAGTGTACTCTTCAAAATAATTAATTCAATTGAACTTTTAGATTTAAAACCTAAATTTCAGTTTGAGATGAGATGACTCTTAAATGAAGTTCAATTCAAAAGCGAGGATCTGGGAGAAAAACGAAACATTTCATATTGCGTGAGAGCCTCCTTAGTCTCCTACAGAGACTTAAACAATACACGGTAGTTTTTCAATAAAGAACCATCAAGACAAAGTGAAAATCATTATTTCCTTGGAGAGAGAGAGATATAGGTAGTGCTTGTGAACACCATAGGGTGCTTAAAATACTTCTACGGAATAAATCAGGTTTCATAAATTGCTACTGTAGGCTATCGACTATGTGGATTAAAAGGAAAAACATGACGCAAATTGATTTACAAAAAAGTATGTCTGATAATGTGCCACTGCAATAAATGTCTTCCTAATAAGCGTTCCTCAATAATGAAATCGCCTTGAAATAACCCTTTCCCTCTAAAATTAACATCGATAATGCACCCTCCAGTTTGAGGGTAAGACTCTTTGGACTTAATCAAAATGACCGGCTCTTTTCTGAAGTCTTTTAAAAGGAGACTCCCACTGGAAATCGTCATTTATCTGCCAGGAATGATCAAATTTCTCTCTAAAAAATAAACATTTCCTATCTTATAAATTACACCCGTTTATGTCTTTCTTGTCAGCCTCACTTTTAAATACACATAGGACCCTACCAAGGAAATCGACATGTCTCGTTTCAAAAGTGACCTTATCAAATAGATGACCCCGTTTCTGATTGTCTCTCTGTTATAAAACAGTATCCAATAACTTTCCTTCCGGCTCGGCTTACAAATGTCTTTCTCTTTTACATATCCCGCTATCGTAGATGACTATCAAACCTTTCCCCCGACACCCGGCACTCCTCCCAAAAAAATCTCTGTACCTTCAATTTTCTTCTCTAATTTTTATAAGACAATGTATTTGGGAGACGCTCATCTATGATATTCTTCTCATGATGAAATTGCATTTCACTTCAGCAACCGATAAGTAATTTTCTTAAATTAACCGCACCGCATTACGAAGATCTTACAAGATAAAAGGTGAAGAGTCACGCAAAGTAATTAAGACTTCGTTTTTCACTTGTCGTGTAGCGCTCACACGCCACATGATTTCTTATATCACACATACATCAAAAACCTTTTACCTCAAGTTTTCTAACCCAATACGCTATTCATTCATGTATGTGGTACAAACAGTAAAATTCACGATCGCGAAGATTCCATAAAAGGAAACAGCAGACATCATCAGTGTTTCAAAATCCAAACTGGTTCATTGGTTTGCAGAGATAAGAAGATCATAACTTTAAGACTGACAAAGTGCAAGTACAATTTGAAAAGAATAAACGATTGATTTCCTGTTTAAGCAGGAACACATTTGTTCCAATTTGCTGTTCACTTGGATTTGAGCTTTCAAACTTCTGATAAATTGTGACTGCATTGGTCTCGCAATCTTTCTTCCCAAAGAGCGAACGACGGCCGCGGTTGCAAATGAACATCGAGCTGAAAATTGTTTAGGTTATTTTGATGACGAGAAATTCAATCGCTAACGATTATGCATGGAGGGTTATCGGATGATACTTGTAAACAGAAACTAAGGAAAAACAACATATTTCGAACTCCCGAGGCAATTGATCGCCAATCTATGACGCTACTTGTCAAGGGAAAGTTCCCTTAGAAGCGAAAGTTCGTTCTTAAAACGAATGTGTAAAATCCAATTGAAAACAAATCATCGAAGCGTGAATAATTATTTGCCGTGTTATTTAGTAACGAGCGCCAGGATACAAACTCAGATGAGAAGTAGAACAGACATCAGAAGCGACAAGTATTTACCAAAATAAACAGTACTACAAAAGCGCTTATTAGCACAAGGTTTAGTTTTACACGGTAAAAGCGCGTTCCAAGGCTTACCTGTGTGTTATGAGAGAATAAGACCATCTTAAATCGAATCACTTCTTTAAAGCAGTACGTTAAGCACCGTAACGTTTGTTTTCACCGCAGAAACTAGTGACTCAAGTCTTAACGATTTCAAACCAGCCGCGAAAGGTCAGTCAACAAGTTGGCAGCGCTGACGAGCGCGGAATTTTAACTTCGCATTCCATCACATAAATAACACTAAACACTTGATAGAAAAGAGTGCCAGTATTGTGACAAGTAACATGTTTGTAGTCTGTACGTGAATACTATTAACGGTTTGCTAGTTTTAAAATTACATTTTACGATCGACTTGCAACCTGCGTGACTGTTAAGTTTTCATTCAAGATCTGTTTACGCGTAAAATTGTCTGTCCAAACACCAAAGCAGTGCTCTGTGTACATGTTACGATTTTGACGGGACACAGCTGCATTATTCAACTCTAAATATATCATCATTACCTTCAAATCTGGTCTCCACGTGCAGTTAAACAACTCGGCCAAAGCTTCTTTTTTCTGTGACATGCTGTCTAACACGAATCCACGAGTGCCCTGAGTATTAAAAAATAACGACAGCTATCAGATATCGGCAAACTTCGTTAGTTTAGGACAAGTTTTCCGAGTTACTTTACGCCTCAATTACCAGTTTCCACAATATTTATGGCCCTACGCATCGTTTGAATAAATTATTCTTTAACAAAAGCAGCTGGATAATGACTCCGTACGAGCTAAGTGCTCTAATTGTGTCCTTTGTGCTCATCTGCTCAGCGGTTGACGTCACAAACTATTTTCACCGAGTTCGCTATGGAAATTGTCGAGCAGTTTCTAAATTACTGTTGATTATTCATCTAGGTTTTTTTTTTTTTTTTTTTTTTTTTTTTAACTTTGAAAACACGTTTGAGAATAAATTTAAATCCGGATGTTTGCGAAATTTTACAAAATAGTCGTAGGACAAACCACAAATCTTAGCTCTGCGTTTGGTCTCACCGGTGACTGGATTTAGATTGGCAATTAACGACCAGATAGTTTTTGTCGCCTCTCAATTATGATGACCATTTGTTTTTATCGTCTAAATTACGGGAGTTGTTGATTTTACTGCTTCATTATTTTTTAAATATTTAATGCATATCCGATTGTTATCAATGGTTCTGTAGACAACACCAATTTTTTCTTTTTATTTCTTTTTAAAAAATTTCCGGATTTGAGTTGATATCGAGAATAAATAACAAAAAAAACCTGCTTCGAATTGATAATAATAATGAATGAATAAATCTATACATAATCCAACAAGCTGAGTCATCTGAGAAACATTTTAACCAAATTTTTCTCGATAAGTTGTCTTTACAGACTTAAGAACAAAAATATTGGGCAGAGTTCTTCCAAGCAATATTTTTTCATATCGGTCACATACAGCGTTTCTTAGCCTATGTTCTGTAAATAATTAGGAGCTAAATCGTGATTATTGAGCCTGAGTTTTCAAGATTGCTACGTATGGAAATCCGCGAGATAATCTTCTCAATCCTCGTCCAACCGTGTTTACTTTTATTAACCTTTGCCTGTCAGAACCTCTCGGATTTGATGATTAACTGTTCTATTTAATTTCCCAACAAATTGCGTCAATTTTCAACGACCCCAAGACGACTCAAATTAAAGCGAGATGTACCTCTTTCGAATAGGCCTCTGGTATAAGAAGCAGATTGAAATGCAAGATAACGTAAACTGGCCTACTAAGAGGCTTTTTTACTGCCTCCCTTCTCCAGGCCGGAAAACGCAAGCTAAGTTGGAGAAGTGGGAAGACTTTTAGTGAAAGAGAGGGAGAAATTTATCTGGGGACCAACGTCTATGCGAACACACTTCCAGGATTGTTTGATAACGATCTGCGACGACGGAGCTATGGAATTTTCGAGTTCTCGTAGATCGTGGTTTGCCTTGTACGATTTTTAGAAAAGACTGAGATAAGACTCCAATAAAAGGGAAAAAAAAGAAAAGAAAGAAAAAAGGAAACAGCTTCGACCAATAAAATTAACAGCAGCAGGTGTTATCCTCCATAGAATGATCCGTTAATTAAAACACGAGAGACTGTGAATGATACAAGCAAAGCTTAAAAAAATATGTAATCGAAGCACTAATCTGGTATTTGTTCAGCTCTGAAAGGGTTAAGTTCTTTATCAAGAAGGTCCTCAATAAAGAGGAAAGTTCCCGAAACATCTTGCAACTAAATGCGATCAATAAAACTATCTGGCACAACATTCATTACTTTCACTAGCATTTTGTAGAGCATTTTGTATGTAACTCACTCTGAAAACTTGGGAAATGTTTAGGAGGCAATTAAAAAGACACCGACAGCCCTAAAAAATCGAGCAGAAGCGAAACAGAATGCAGTGAGGGTACACAGCTTCTTCCAAAGGAATTATCATTTCGCTCAGTCAGGTATAACGTAAAAATGGATTTCTGTAATTTTCACCGACCACTGTCAGTTAAAGGATCAGGACGGTGCCCCCTTAATTTTTTCTGCTGCTATTGTGCGACTAATTCCAACTTTATGGATCACAAGCAGTGTAAAAAGAGGCCGAGAGGGGAGAAAGAATTTGGGGATTGGAGACCAGAGGCGGAGGAAAATGATATTTAATTCAAGTGACAAAGTACATTGTTCAAAGAAGCAGCAGCGATGCAAAAAATCTCTCATCGTTATTATTTATGCCATGTATATAGTCTGCTTTAGAGAGGTGTTCCTACCTCTTGTTCGAATTCGCGCTAGCCAAGTACAATTTGCAACTGTATGAAAACAGGGACATGATAGCTTTGCCCACAAAATCAGTCTAAGAATACCAAATGACTGCTGTATCAGAGGCACCGGGTTCGCCATGTAGAAGATAGAACTGAGATAATTTGTTCCTTTCAGTTTGACCCTGCCTAAAATATATCCACTATAGAATGTTTTGATTGACGAAACGTGAGCCGTAAAAACACGTTCATTTTCTATCATGATCTCCCCAGCATTTTAGGCACTTCACATTGGCTCATCGTAAAAAAGCGCACAGTTAAAGAGAACTCAGCCGGGCATGGACATGCGGTTTTTGTATCCTTGTTAAGTGGGAATTCGGTATTATCTTCTAAGCACCATAATCAGTGATGATATGAATAACGGTAAAGAGTGCCGCGGCATTTCAGCGCGCAGTTACTCCAACATCACTATTAACAAATCCAATAAGTCATAACACAGAAGCTGCACGGTTGAAACGGTGAGACGACTAATTCCAGGGAAATATTGAATTTGGCACTCACCTTGAACAATATCTCAAACAAATTCTGTTTCCAAATTACTGCTTAAAACAGCTTCACTTCTCACTTTGGACCAGAAAAAGCCAATGTAAGTCTCGTTTAAAAGTGTTTCAGAAATGCTCAGTGGTTAGATGTGAATGACATTGAACCCGGTCAAATCCTTGTCATTCGATTGGCGAGTCTATCACTTATCTTTAACTAAGAGGCCATGAAGGAGCAAGCATTTTGCGAACCAAGTGGAGTAAATACTGGCGGTGTCGCTTTAGCTATCAACTCGAAATATGAAAATATTTTTGTTTCTACTAAATCCTATCTAACCACAACGTACGGGCTTGGTTTTCAAAAGGGTAAATATCTCGAGCAAAGCAGATGTTTTTTGCTGCGCCACGAGCATTCCATTCTAACTAATTGATAAATTAAAAAATTCATAATGAGCTTTACACACATTCTGTTTAGTATTTTGTAAAATTTTCACCATTTGAAATTCGTAAAATATCGTATCCAAATTTATAATTGCAAGGTACCCAGCGTGGGAGTGACACAGGCTACGCGTTTTATTTCCTTTGTTCATTGCTGCGCGAGAAAATTAAAACAACCAGGCGTTGAACAGCGGTTGATGTTCCCAAAACAATCATGGCTTTGCTTGCCTAAAGAGTTTACTGTTTGAGTCCAAGTACACGAACAATGGTAAGCCAATACATAGCTGGGGGTCCTGCTTCTTGTGCCTTTCCTTCATTCAGAATTTAAAGGAGCGCTAACTACGAATAAACTAAGAAAGGAATGCTGTGATCGTGTCTTCTTTCCGTCACTCATGTAGAACTGAGATAAAATGTCAGAGAATGGAGGCACGAACATGTAAATAGCGTATCCAAATGGTAAAGGAGACAGTTCTGATTGTTTAAGAACATTAAATTTTAACTGGTTAATGCCCTTTATTGTTAGATTTGGTATTCGCAGTGGTCGCTGGTCTCTGCTAAACACAAGCAAGTTTTGTTTCAAAGGTTAGTCTCGATTTATTGCATACTTTTAGGTGTTATGCCATTTTAAAAATAGAACACTAAGATATAATAAAGATATTTAAATTAGTTATAAAAAATAGATTACAGCAAATGTCGTGTTTACGATGAAATATGACTGACTCCCCAACAAAACGAACTTTTTTAAAAAAGAATGATTAAACATTGCTTTCTCGTAGTAAACAATGTTTGTCATTAAAAAAAAAGGCACAGTAGTTAAGAGCAATAAATGATGGGAAATGAATCTTATAAAGATAAGGCAGACAAACATCTCTGTAAATGATGTTTTACTTCATCTTCTGTAGTCTCTGACATTGGACAGGTGATTGGAACCGAAACAATAAACCACTTGCGGAATTGATATCGAAGTAAATTCAAGTTGTATTACAGTCGAACTTCTCCACAACGACCACCCCACGAAGGGATCAATGAGAAGTGCCCTTTAAAGGGGATACGGGGACGGTCACAGAAGTACACCTGCTATTTGTAATAATATTAGCCTCCAACATATATTTACGTAATACAATCAAAATATAACAATGATGGAAAACCAGCAATTATGTCTAGAAGTAAATTTTCACCCAAACAAAGGTGTCGTCAATGTATCAATTTGCATAATTAGTTCTCGCATTCCTGATAGAAGATAACTTCACATCTTTGAAGCAAAATAGCGCCAGAAGGGGTCAACTGCTTGAATTGAGCAAGTTGTCACACAGTTGGGGAGGGGGGTGGTACATTGTGTTCAACAAAAGTAAGAGAAGATTCAGCTCTTTAGCGATCTTTACTTCTCCAGCCTGAAAGGGAATTGGCCTTCCTTTGAATCTCGCGGACTACGATGATCAATGAGTATTTATTTCAGGCACGTTCTTTAAATTTGTTCAAATGCTTCAATAGCTTTTACCTAACTGATTTTTTGTTGTCGTTGTTATTGTTGTTACACTGCTTTGTTTCAGTTTCATCCCATCATGACCTGAACTCTGATCGATCCCCTCATAGGACAGAGGACCTTAACATGGAAGGAATTTCGAGACAGACCATTTCATTATGTATCCATCTTTTACCATTTTCATTTCCCGGCAACGATATCAATCCGTCCTCAAAACTTTGTTTAGTGAAATAAATTGCACGTAATCTCATGTTTCAGATTTGCTTTTCTCACTAACGTTGCTGGATATTAGAGAGTTTTATGAGGATTATACTTACTGAGTTTTTTTCGGTTCCTGCTACTTAAGTCTGAATCACGCTTCAAAACTTAACATAATACACAGTTACGCTTCGAAAATGTTTTGCAAGTAAATTTAAGAGCCTATATGAATACAGATCAGATCTCCTTTCAAAAACACGTTCATCACTTAATGTGCACTGTTCCAATTTTTTCATAGTTGAAATTTAGCTTCTGCAAAGTCACACATTTGTAGCTGGCCAGTAAGCAGACCTATGCATTTAGTCAGAACTCGTGTTTAAGCCAGCGAAACTTACCGTAAGAAAAAAAAAACAAAACGTGAAATTTCGTTGCCTTGGACGAATAGAACTGGGGAAAGTGGCATGTAACAAAGCAAAACATACTAAATCTGGTAAGCCGAATGTCTTATTATTACTATGGCGTATTTCGGGTTACAACTGCACCCGGATGTGGCAACTGGTATTCCTCCATTGCAGGTAACAGCCCCGATTTCTCAGGTGCAATCTTTAGTTCTGGGTAGAGAGAGAGAGAGAGAGGCATTGTGGGAGTGAAGTGTTCTGGTCAAGAAAACAACTCACGGTGACCTGGCCAGGGCTTCGGGCCCGAACCCGAACCACTTTTGCGAACGCCACTATAAAAGCATGTCTTGTATCTTGCAGACAGAATTTGTGATAAAACGCAGTCATGATGTTGTGTTTCTCTTTACTTCCACAATGTTTCCTTTGTTAACTCATTTGAATAGCAAATGAATTTTCCAAAGTATCGCATCGGTCACCTGTTATGCGGTTTACACTAGAACGACGTATTTCTCGAAGAGCCCCAAAGCTCTATCGAGTATATTAACAACATTGGTATAATTTTAGGATTGGATGGTGACTTAAAAATAACGTTTTCAAGATGACCGGTATTACATTCCTCTTTACTTTCCACTGCATAGCTTTTGCCTTGAAAAACCCAGGTGAGTTTAATTTTTAATCAACTACGTATGCATTCTTGGAAGAGCGAGATTTACATGTTTCAATTTTGTTATAACGAGCAGACCAGAAACATTTTCGTCGCTACCATAAGACACCAATATACAGTTATATTTTCATGTTTGACTTTTTACAACATGACATTTAAAATTCCCTCATAATAAAAAATAGAATAACCGGTCACAAAACACGTTTTGAAAGTCAAAATATAGATTTAAAAAGGTGTTTCTGTGTTTATTCTAGGAAAAAGTGAAAAGCTGAATTTCAGATTTTTCAGACTGATCAAGCACGTGGCGTTCAGTCAAATATTTAAGATTCTAATTTTAGAGTTTTATGCGTATCGGGAAGGAAAGGGTGGAGGAAAGAAATAAATTCTATAACGATGATACATGCAGCCTGTCCCAAGCTTCCGGTTAGTGGAAACAAATGAAAAAGCGTAGGTGCTGAAAAATTGCGGAGGCGAACCGCTTACTTAACGATAGCGACCAATACAGTATTCAGAGAGGACTATGGTGACAAAATGATGATATAGTAACGATAGTATCATGCACATAGATTTTGTGCGCTAAGGGCTATAATAATGGTTTCACTACCGGGACGGAGATTAAACTCAGACGAATGTCTGAAGAAAATGTGATGCTGCGTCGGTAGGAGAATATTTACAAATGATGTAGTTTTATCAACCAAGTTGATAATTTAAATTACGGCACCGTGAACAGTTTCTAAAGCTGACGTTTCAGGCATTAGCCTTGCGACAGTGTGAAAGAAGAACATTGAATTGGTTCTGACAGCTGGTCACCTTTGGAAGCTTTTAAGGTTAATTCCCACCTTCGCTGGTGTCCTATCAGAAGAAAGCTTAACAACTGCAGTTTACGATAAAAATATAATTTAAGCGACATTTCTTTTGAGGAAGTGTCAGGAACCGGTAAGGCGTGAAACGACCGAAGGTTCTTCTATTAAATTTATCGGGTATCGGATGCCGCAGCGCGAGCAAAATGGCTGCACAGTCTTATTCACAAGGCATCAATCAACAAAAACGTACCGGGCTTTTTCGATATTCTGATTGGTTGTTTAGATATCGGCATCTTAAGTTGAAGTAGCTGAAAACATGAGAGGCGTATTGCGTAAATGGACGCCACGGGAAAAATATTTCAGATATCAAAGATTCTCGACACACTTCCGTTTGTCATTATTCCTAGAGTGTTTTGGCGAAATTTGACGAAAATCGGTCAAATCTATATACCCTATAAATTCACTCAAAGTGGTTGTATTCCTCCCAAAATCAAATGCTAGATTTTAGCTCATAAAGGTTCGCAAACAACTAGAGCCACACCAGGAGATTATCTCGCCTCCTGAAATCGCAAACAAGTAGGACAACGGGACCTCCTGGCGTCAATGACGATGGATCAAGATTTCACAGGAAAAGTAACCCATAGCAGACACGTATATTTTTTTAACTCAATCGCTTAAAGAGCGTTGAGGAGGACGACACAATAATGAACTAAGTTTCCAAAGGCAAATAGGATATTCTGCCACTAATCGCTGGTTCCTTACAACTTGGACATCCCATGAATCAGAAAGCTCTATTCCGCAAACTTACTAAAAGAAACCGAGTCGCTGACACGATATCGTTGTTAATTCAGGCCATGGAGCCAATTGGGCCCATGAAATTTTTCCATCGTCTTTTTAAGAGATGGGAAAGGTTTTACAAGGATTTAAAATCACTCTTTTAAACAGAAAGTGGCGAGACGTAAGAGAAACAACAACTAAAATATAAGTTAAATTTAACTCGAAATTCTTAGAGCTGATATTGTAAGAAATGTATGGCGCATAGTAAGGAGAATTCGTATGTCCACCCTGGAGTGGAAAAATCAACGAGTTACTCTCGTCTGAAGTTGTGAGTTTAAAACATGTGTCGTCAGTGTTGTTGTTAAAGGTTTGCACTACATTGACAACTGATCGACAGCGCCATTAGGGAAGGCTCAGGGAATCAGTTCTAGTCCTAAGATTAAGACTTAGAAACATCAAAGGGTTAAAATTAATCAGTGAATCAACGGGTTCAAAATGTTCTTATTAGTGTGCAGTGCAAGCGCCGTAGAGGAGAAGCTACGAAACAATATTATGAAAGACTATAACAAGAAAGCTCGCCCTGTGATCAAGGAAACAGATGTGGTTCACATTTTCATAGACATCGCACTGCTGCAGTTGATGAAAGTGGTGAGTGAAAAGTTTTATTGTGGTTTGCCCCTATTTAGAGATATTTTACTAATGAGCATCAAAGTAATCTGATTTTGCGTTAATAAGTCTTGCAGCGTTGTGCTCCCTGAGAAAAATTGCGCCACTCTCTCAACCAATCAGATATAAACCTTGAAACAGTTCGAAATTGCTCACTCCCGCTTTCCCATGCTAGTGGTGGTGGTTTACATGATTTACCTTCGTATTTGGATTGTCATCGGCTTCTCGTGATCTTCACTCAGTTGTGATGAACTGTTACGAGACAACAAGAGCTGTGCATGTTATCTTGACTGTTATGATTAGTTTGGCTTTACAAAACTGAATCGAAAAGCAGTCTAGTCTTTCAACTTTCACTATAATTTTCAGGTGAGTCACCGGTTGCACTCGGCTGCACTTCTTCAGGTGAAAGTCAATATAGCGTCAGCTGAAACCACGAGATTACAAAATCTCCTCGTGAAATCGATTAAACTAAACAGCCTTTCGATTTAGAATGAGTTTGCCCTGCGGTTTCCCACAATAGGGCCATTGCGATTTCCTACTAAAGGCTCATGAGCTTAGAGGCAAGAGGCCGTAAAACGTTTTCTGCAGATCATTGAAATTTGATTGTGTGTAATAACAATCAATAAAATACAGAAGAAGCGGATTTGTGAACTTGACGAGAATTTGCGAGACCTAAAGTGCCCTTTGGAAAGATCATTTGCCACCCATTGCAAAGCAACGGTTTTTTTTGTTTTTGAATGGATTACTTTTTGTTTTGATTTGTTTTGTTGTACAGTTTTTGTTATTATGTGCTCTTTACCCGCGTTTTTTGCTAACGCAGCGTTACGCCTACGTTCAGAGCTCTTCAAATAATTATTGTTACTAAAGAGAGGTTAAATGAATGAGCCCTTTGTCCAAACTTGACTGGAAGTTTAAAGCCGGCTAGCATGATTTTTCAAAGCTACCGGTAATTGTCTAACAAAGAGAACAATTGAAGAAACTTTCTCGATCGGAAAGGCTATTCTTATCGATAACATGGGCGAGAAAACGTTTCTTTTTTTTGCTGCACAATATAATTTTATGCCACTGCATCACTTCTAAACAGATTCAAGAGTAAGGATCATATTTTGGTAAATTGTTTTAAAAACTTACCGCTCTCAAAAAGAAAGGCTTCATCGAACAACCAGTGTGAATGGAGTTCTCATTTACGAATTGACCTTCAGCCAAACTCTTCATTTGGCCAGGACTTCAACACGCAAGATCCAAGATGGAAATGAAAGTTCCGTGTTGATAAATTTAGCATTGCAAATGCCTCTGAAAATAACCACTTACATGACTTAAAATGACCTATATCTTTAAAATTAATGGCTCATATCTTAGTTACATGACATGCTTCAAAGAATGTCAGCAAATGAATGTATCAAGAAACTCTCGAGGGCAGCATTTAAGCATTGTAACAAATTCAAACTCTTTCTGTTTGTGAAAACCATTTCAAATGTCAGCCAAACCATCTTCAGTGTCCATGTAGGCGTGTGTTGAGTAATAATAACAATCATGTCAAGAAGCATGTACTTGAGGATATGTAATTAGTGGCGTGCCGTCCGCATTGTTAATTGCATCGATTGATGTCAGTGAAATGCCGTAAATCCATCATTTTTTTTTAAGCAAGAAACCACGGTGGCCTTCACTTAGGCTTCCCATTATGATGAGGTTGTTTTTAAACGGAGTAACGCAGTAACGAGTACGCTCTTGTAAGTAAGTGATTCCGTCACTTTTTGGAAGCTTACGGAGCAATCTCACGAACACAGCTCGGGATTTATTGTAATTCTTTTAATTTCTCCTCACCTTAAACACGCGAGTTTTTATCATAAAATTTATTTTTTTTAGAGTATATTGAAGGGGTCGTCGAACCAAAACTAAATACAGGTTTAATCCAAAACCCTAACTTCTGTGAATTGTTTCGATTGTTTACGATCTGATGTGAAAAACGAGCCGTGGGAGCAGTTAGAGGTCATTGGCTGATTGAGTGATTACTTAGAGGTAACCAGCACCTGCGCATAAACGCCGGAAGTGCTTTTTGGAAGAATAAGTGTTAACCTCAATCGCGTCGTCGAGTAGGCTTTCCCACAGTAAGCCTAAGTAACTAAACTTCCCACAGTGAAATGACGAACCTTTCATTCTACTCAAAAGTGATCTACATTTCTAGGCATGCATGCGCATTTATCTAACCGAAGGACCATTCTTTAACTGATACAAATTCATATATTCGCACTGCGGTGAAGAAACGAAATTTAAAGATCCTCGCAGCTAATAACACTACTGAAACGAGTAGTTGAAAATAGGACCTGAAAAATATTCAGGCCCGTGCAGATTTGAACCCATGACAGTTAATTTAAGGATTAATCAAATTAAAAATAGGAATCAATTAAGAATATATGAATTTCATATATCTAAAAATCATCATTCATCACTTGGATGGTTTATTTGGACCCAACACATTTATTTGGACCCAGTTGGCTTGTTAGCTCAGTTAGAAGAGCGCTGCACCGGTGTCGCAGAGGTCATGGGTTCAAATCCCGTAGGGGCCTGAATTTTTTTCAGGTTCTATTTTTCAACTACTCGTTTCAGTAGTGTTCTTAGCTGAGAGGATCTCTTAATTTCGTTGATACAAATTTAGACAAACGTTTTGACGGGAAGGGTTTTGATAGTTTGTTTACTTTGGATCCCAATTAGTATCTTGGAGGCACGGGCTCGAATCTCGTTAAAGCCTGAGTTTTTCAGGCTTCTCTTCTGCAATTGTTCAAATTTTGGCTTACCTGCAAAGAATGTTCCTTTCGTTTAGACTTTGTTCCGTTGTATCATGGCAACCTCATTCCTCCTAGAGGAAGAGAGAGCACACTGGGAACGAGGTTGGTCTCGTGAAAGCTCAGGTGGCGTGACCAGTAAACTACTTCACGTACTTCGCAGACTTCACTGTCCTAACGAAGCCGCAGCGAGCATGGAGCGTCTGTTAGATAAAGAGTATAAAGGCGAATTGCTTCAAAGCCTCAACGAGCTCAGGAAATCGAACATTCTGTGCGATACAACGATCAAAACCGAAGGAAAAGACTTCCCAGTTCATCGATGTGTTTTAACAGCCGCCAGTCCCTACTTCCGGGCGATGTTTACCTCAGAGTTCAGGGAAAACGATAGCGGCTTCGTAGAGCTAAAAAACGTAACAGGTGCCATAATGAATGAAATTATTCAGTTTGTGTACACTGGGAAAGCGGAAACTGACTCATCGAGTGCTCAAGAGTTGATTATGGCGGCCGACTTCTTGATGCTGCCAAGTTTAAAATTGAAAGCCTCGAAATTCCTGGAAGGAACAATCAGCGTCACGAACTGCCTTGCGCTAGAGTCTTTCGCTCGGCAGTTTAACTGTGATTTATTGAAGCAGGCCTCAGTCTCCTACAAAATGGAAAATTTTCCCTCTGTGGTGAAAACAGATGATTTTAAATCACTGGACTTCGAGAGGGTACAGGACTTGATCTCACGAGACGAAATAGTTGTCTCTAAAGAGGAAGAAGTTTACGAAGCAGTGATTATCTGGGTTAAGCACGAAGTCGCATCGCGAGAGTGCTTACTACCAGAGCTCCTGAAATGCGTGAGAGCTTCCTCGATGTCAAAGTACAGTCTTAAAAGGATCATTGATCGAGAGGACTTGGTTATAAAGGACCCAGCTTGTATGAAAATCTTGATTCAGTGGCTCAGGGCTTTCCTTTTTCAAGATTATGTATTGTTACAAGGGCCTCGATTATGCCTTAAATTTAAGGAGACAGTGGTAGTTCTTACTGGTGGTCACAGGTCAGTATCAACCTCTACCACCCTTGGCTTTGTTCTTGCTACAAAGAAGTGGTTACAATTACCTATGATGCCATGTCCCCGAACACGACATGCTGCTGCAGTATGTGGTGGTCAGTTGTATGTGGTTGGAGGTTTCTCAGAGATCCCATTATGTTGCTTCAATCCTGTTCAAAATGAGTGGTTTTCTACTGAAAAGAACCTGCCATTCCATCCACATAGTGCACTGGTTGCCCTTAATGAAGAACTGTACCTGATTGGTGGAGATTCTGATAATAAGCGTCAAGTTAGGAAGTACAAATGTAACCTTGATCAATGGGAATTTCTGTCACCAATGGCATTTTCTCGAGCTGCACACTGTGCAGTTGTCCTTGAGGAGCTCATCTATGTAATGGGTGGTCATGATGATAATGTGTGTTTAAGGAGTGTTGAGTGCTACAATCCTACTAATGATCAGTGGACTCAGATTTTAGATATGAACAATGCAAGAAAATTTTCTGCTGCAGCAGCCATCACTAATGGAAAAATCATTATTGTAGGTGGTTATAGTGACATGGGCTTTACAAGAATTGAAGAAACTTGTGAAATCTTTGACAAAAGTTTGAATCAGTGGAGCTTGGTTTCAAGCCCCACAGTACCACGTGCTGCATGTGGCATAGTCAGTGTGAAAAGTGCTGTTTATCTGTTTGGAGGAGAAGATACTAACGACTCTGTATATAAACTTGACAGTGTAGAGTGTTATATTGTCCAAGAAGATAAGTGGATCCATGTTAGCACCATGCCTGAAAGTCTCTCTTGCCTTCAGGCTTCACTCATTCAATTTCCTGTGAAACATATGACAGAAGATTGAAATTGAAAAAGAGAGAAATTAGATTTTATTCAGTGTAGTGTGTTGGTCTCTCTCTGGAAGAGTTTCATAGAGGATATTACATGGCCAAGTAGAGATATGAAATCTCTCTTAGAGCATTGAAATCCATGGCTGAGCTTGTAAACCATTAACCCTTAACTACTATGAGTGACCTAGACAAAATTTCTCATTACAATATCAACAGAATATCAAGGAGAATAAAGGAAAACATCATTTAGGTATAATAAGTTGATCAAGAAAAAATTTTTCCTTACAATATTAAAAGGGTATCAAGCAGACAGTGACAAGAATAAAGGAAAATATTAATTAGGGATAATTAGTTGATCACATCCCAAATTCTCCAAATTAAAAAAAGAATGGTATGGCAGACATTAAGGACAATTAATAACTTGATCTTGTGAGTGAAAAGGTTAAACTTTCATTTAGAAATGTTTTTTATGTTATATTTCAATTTACTAGAAAAAGCAAAATAAAGGGCTCTAATGACATGATAATAAGCCAGCATGGATAGTCTTAAATTAGAGTAGTAAATGTTTTAACAAACCTTGCCTGAACTACTATGAATTTCTGATAAACATGTAACTTTAAAAACTTTAAAATGTATCCAGTTTACCATTCATAGAGCAGATGAGTATGACTTATTTACCGAGTGTGGCTCACGACTGTCCACAGTCCTTTATCACTGATTACTCTCAATTATTTCTATTGTCGTCATCATTATCATTATTATTGTCATTATTTTTATAACTGTTATCAAGCATATCTATTTTTGTGATTTAGGATAAAATAACGGGGGGTTAGCAGTTGCATATTCCCTAACAATTCTTCCTCTGAGTCCAGTTTTCTTAGAACTTTGAGTATTGGTATTTGTAGAGGGGTTAAATCAGAGGCAGCAAGGGAACACTAACCCCAACCCACCATGTTATGCAGTCAAACCTGGGTCAGGTGTTCTCCATTTCCCCAACCTTGGATTTTGGTGGGTCATGGCAACTACTCTTGATTGTTGTTGTTGTTTTTTTTTGTAAAAAAGATGAAGGAACAGTTATGAGAAACATGAGCTCAATGACCTCAGTTCTTAACAAAAGTAATATCTACTCAACATGATACAATTTTTACTAAGTTTTGAAAACTGAAAAGAAAACCTTGTTAGTTAATTATTAGTAATTTGAAAATTTGCTATGAGTTGAGCTTATTGACATCCAGGGATAGACAGACTACAAACAAAATGATGTGAGGGTGTGTGTGGGGGGAAGGGGGATGGGAAAAATGTTTTTTAAAGAAAGCTTTTTTTTTCCTCATAATTATTAGGAAAACTATTTTTATACATTATTGCAAAAGAGAAGCTACCAAAAGATGGAGGAAAAATAGTTCTAACTCAGTGAAAATACCAAAATTTGGTATCAAATAAAATACCTTCCCCCCCCTTAGCCAAACCTGATTAGGTTTCTAGTGGTCCACCCTAAGTAATCACATGGTACTAAAACTAGTGGTATATGTCATTATTATAGTAACACATTATGGGGGCAACAGGTCCATCAACATACACCCATTTATGACTACATTGTAGGTATTCCTTTGATACTTGTGTAACCAAGCCATGACTCAATGAAGATCAACAGCCTGGACAGATCAGAGGGAAAGGGCTGTAAAATGTATGCTGTGAACTGATCTGCACCTACCTAAGGGCAAAGAAAATTACAAATCTGAAAGATTGATGGGAAAGGAGGTTACCGTTAACCTGTTACCCCTAAGAATGACTAGCACCTAATTTCTCCCTACGGTTTTACCAGTTTCACCAAATTAAGGAGCCTTTTATTATCAAACTCTCCATGTTAGTTAGTAGAGAACAGCATGGGAAATATCCATACATTTTTAGGGTGTGAAGGATTAACAGCTACTTAAGGAGCAACTTTTCTCCTTTTCTTTATGGAAAAGGGAATCCTAAAGAAGAGAAAGTCCTCACTTCCTACCTTGAGCTCATAGAGGACTCAGTTAAAACAATCTTCCTCTGGATTATCAAGAGGGGGGGTTTTCAACTTTTAAAACCAGTCTTCTCACTGGGTTGGCTGGCATGGGAGGTTGTGTACAAGGATATCGTAGGGGTTAAAATTGGGAAATAGTGGATTGGCTGTGGCATTCGTAATAGTTTTCTTATATCCAGCAGTCTTGGTCCCACTCATAATTGGTCATTTCGTGCCAAAATTGTTGAACTAGTGTCTATCTTTTTTTTCTACAGGATGAAAAAGGCGAAGTCATTACCACGAACGTATGGGTGAGGCAGGTAAGAGAAATAAGGGCCATCCCACTAAAAGAGACCTTCAAAAAATAACAAATGATGGAATTATTCAGTTATCATGATCTGTTTCACAAACAGATTCCATGTTGCCGTGCGTCTGTTTAGTAATACATCACAGATGACGTCAAAATGTATTAAGAACAAAACGTAACGCACTAGACACAGCTGAGTGTGTCTAATGTTTTAACCACATTTTCACGTCTTCTCTGATTTATTACTGTACAGACCTGTAGCAACATGGAATCTATTTGTTTTATGGGATAAAAAAAGAAAATGTTTTTAATGGTGACGTCATCCATGTGTTTGTCGTCCAATAGATCACAGGTTAGAGCCAATCAAAAAGCGTGTATATTTCCTGTTATCATATAAATTTAGATAACCCAATCTGACCGGAAGAAAGAAAAGCGATCTAGCGGCAAACTACTCGAAGTTTTTCATGTACATCGTATGTTTTATTTTAACTATTTACAGTTTTTAGCTCATATTATTTTTATCAAAGTATTAGACCACACTCTGCTTACTGAAAAAATGCCTAAGGGGGATTTTGGGAGCATACGAGAAAAGCTTTAAAATCATGAGCCGAAGGCGCGTACGTTACAAATTTTTCGTGTGCGGTATATTGCCATTCTAAGATTTCTGTGGGTTTACCGGTACAATAATCAGCGCGGGGAGAACCTCCCCCAACAGTTATGTTATAAAATGGTATTTTCAGCTGTTCCCTTCTAATTTGGAGTTAATTTGCATTTATGTAAGACTGAAGGGTGGCTCGAAAATTGCTTTTGTGTGGTATCACTGAAATGAACAGTAATTGCCTGTCGAAGCTAAGCTCAGTGAACGTTTGCAATAAAATAGGAGAGTTTTCCAATGATTGCATGGAAAATTTTAGCAGTGTACGCTTCTAAAGAGCAATTTCACTCTCTTACTAAGAAGTATTCTGATTCAACCTGGAGAGATCTGCGTGAAATAATCCGAATACGGTCCCTTATGTAGGTCTTATACAGTCAGTACACAAAGTCGTGTACGGGATCTATAAGGAGGTGTCATGATGTACAAGGTACTGTTTAAGGATCAGTATACGTCAGGCTATGCCAAGAAAATAGCAGGATCTTATACACTTGTAGCAGGATTTCTTATACGCCAGTACTCGTTTCAGTATACATGTTGTATACGGAAGGAATTATGAGGTATACTGATTTTGTGTGGAAGGCACGTATACAGTCGTTGCAGGATTTCTTATTCATTATTACACAAGTCCGTATATATGATGTATACTGCATGAAGCAGGAAAGGTACTGATAGTAGAAGGTGCGTATTGTGGGGCTTTAACGAGCCTTTTTTGAGCAATCTTAATGGGAAAATTCACCATTCTCGAGTATTCTTACGGGGTACGTTCAGCGTTAAAGATTTTTGCATTGCTTAGGTGTGATCTAGGTGGAATCATAAAATCGTGAATCATCTCATGCTTCAATTACAAATAGCTTTTAATTTATTTCAGTATTCCTCAGTCACGTGTTATTTTTTTCGTAGTACATATACATTAAAAAAAAACTAAAAAACCTAACATTTGTGTTTCTCAAAAATAGTATTGTTAATAATAATGAGAAGAATGAAAGTTGAAAATCTAATTTACGAAAAGGTATAATCCAATGATTAAAAGTTGTGATTTATGTACAATCACACTATTCCTTTAACACACAGAAAAACAAACTATTCGTTCTCAAAATCACAATC